>NC_012874.2:13986209-14182139 GCF_000003195.3 Sorghum bicolor
AAGACCCAAGTCTTGTCTACAACGCAGTGCAAAGTCCAGCTTCTTTTATTAGAGACGATCGTCGCAATAGAAAAAATCGCATAGAAATTCTGATACTGAGATGCATCGCCAGATGCATCATACCAATGTAGTCCCCGAGCTTGCTAGAAGGCGATGTAAGAGCCTTGTAGCAAGGTCTAAAAAATTAAAATTATCCAATCCATTTCATATGTAACTGAGAAAAGCAATCCCCAAACTGTGGTTGGAGAGTAATCGAAGTACGTCCCGAGTACAGCGCAGGGAGTGATTGATGAGTTCCCGAGCACAATTGGGAATGTAATCGTGCTCGGTGGTTAGCACAGTCCCCGAGCACGGCATAGAGACTGGACGACCAGTTCCCGAGCATGGTTGGGAACGTAAATGTGCTCGGTGGTTGGCACAGTCCCCGAGTGCGGCGTAGGGAGTGGTTGACAAGTCCCAGAGCGTGGTTGGGAACATAAACGTGCTCGGTGGTCAACACAGTCTTCGAGCACAGCGTAGAGACTAGTGGACAAGTCCCCGAGTGTGGTTGGGAACGTAAACATGCTCGGTGGTCGGAGCAATCCCCGAGCACAGCATAGGGAATTGTCGACGAGTCCCCGAGCGTAGCTTGTTGACTAGGCCAAACTCCTGAAAAATAAATATAGAGAATAGATAGTACATGATGTATAAATAAACTCTAGATAAAAAATCAGCACTGAGATAAGTTTTTAGACTTTTTATTTTATTAAAATTAGCACGAGTAGTTAATTCATATTAAAGCTTGTACCAGCTCTGGTCTAGCCAACAATCAGCATGAGGTGTGGAACCTAGGCACGCGTAGGATTGACAGCCTCGCCAGAGAGCTAGTGCCGACCACCAGAAACGCAGAGTGCGGATCTCATGCACGTGTAGGGAGGAGTCGGAGACAGTGCCTGCTCTGGAAAACTCGTGTAGGAGAAAAAACTAGTCGTCTAACCAAAAAGTTGTTTTGAAGGATAATAATATTAAAAATGTTATGCCAAAAATAAATGAAATATTAGAAGTGTACTTATCTTTGGTCGAAAGTCTGGTCGGTGGTGACAAAATTGTCTGGCCCTCGAGCTTTTTGTCTTGTAATCATGACGGTGGTCGCGGTTGTCGTAGCGTCGTTCTTCGCGGCGATCATCACTGCGACGTGAAGGTGGTCTGAGTAAGTAGGCCGAATAGCTCAATAGGCAGTTCGAAAGATCATGTTTGAGAGCTTCGATGGGTCGCTTCGTGGCTTCATAGATCGACGAGTTTGTCATGAGTTACACCAAGACGTCACGTCGCCGTGGAAGTTATCAAGCACCTGGACGTGTATGAGCTTGCTAGATGGAATTGGGGTCCAATTCGGTCGTGGTGTAGATGATGTCGCCGACAAAGTGGTCCTCGAGTAGGCCACCACCGGAATCATCGTGGTCGATGCTGATGAGGAAAATTCCCATCTGGTTCGTCTAGGGAGCTGTACGCACACCCCCTACCTAGCGCGCCACTATCGACGAAAGCCAGTCAGCAGTCTATCTTGGGGTATACCCACGGTAGTAGTTTATCGGTAGACAGATGCGCAAGCTATGAACTTGATGGTGACGCAAGACACGGACATGGTTTTTATCCAGGTTCTGCCGCCGTCTGGGCGTAATACCTACGTCCTGCGTCTGATTGTATTGTTGTGTGTTGAATTGAATTGTGTTGAGTTGTTGTTGTGTTCCTCTAGGGGACCTCTGCCCCTCCTTATATATCCTGAAAGGACAGAGTTACAAGCAAAGTATCCTATTGTGTACAATATCTTGTAGCCTTGTGGTGCACGCTAACCAGCATCGTGCGCCGCACGTCTTCATCTTGTGGGCCGAGCCACCACTGATAGTACGCCCATGTCAACCCATGAGGGTATAGGGGATTATAACCCCACACATACCAATCTTACGATTGACACTTCCCATGCCCTCTAATAGCATCACAGATCCTACCACGTTTGCTATGGAGATTGTAGGGATGAGTGATGATCGGAGGTCGAGGACGAAGGCGGCGCTGGGGCGCCATGATCTGGAAGTCATGAGAGAAAGAGAGAGACTGCTAGAGTTTACAGATATTTATGTCCCTTCTAATCCACCTGTTTTTCTAAATAACATATCTAAAACTAATATAAATTGCAAATACAAAGATAACTGAACTTATAAAGATAACTAGGCTGGGCTATCCGCCCGTTAATCATACGTCGGCCATAACATCTCTCCCTACCTAGACAAACATCTCGTCCTCGAGCTGCAAGTCGGGTTAGAGGACCAGGAGAACTACTGCAGCGGCTCCCATGTAGCATCAGCGGAAAGCAGGGCCTTCTAGAACTACCTAGAGAGCCCCTTTGGCACCGTCGTCGTCCGCTACCGTGTCAGCGAGGAAATCATCAGCTTCAAGGAAGAAAATCCACTAGCATTGATGGCCGCACAGGTGCGGCTCATCGTAGTTGAAGCATGGACCTTGACGACAATGCTCAAGCATATCTCGGCCCATGTCAGGAGGTGAAACGACTGCCGGGGTGCTAGCGTCGGAGCCTGCTGTGGGGCAGGTAGTGGAGGTATGGCTGTGGCCAGGTTAGGAGCACGCGCTTGTGCAGCCAGTGCAGGTAGTGCCAATGGCTAGCGCTGAGGAGGTCAAGTGGTTTGCTGGACAATGACCAACAAGATAGTCATAGCATGACGCTCAAACATCCGAGCCAGGTACATGGCCATCTGAAGGTCATGGGGCTCCCACAACTCGACGTCAACCTTGATGTACTCTAGTAAGCTGCCCACAGAGTTCCGTCTTCTATGGGGTGGACAGATTGCGGGAATGACACAACACCGTGTTGAAAATGATCGGAGTAGTCCTGGACCATCGACACGAAGGGCAGTCGGGCTAGCTCACACAGTCGAGTGCTACGAACCGTTGGCTCGAAATGAAGAATGCAGAGCTCCTTGAAACATTCCCAAGTAGGCATGCCCTCGTCCTGCTCGGGGGCGTAGTACCATGTTTAGACCGCACCCGAGAGATGGTAGGAGTCAAGCCAGGTACGATCGGACGCGAGAGTGCGCTGACCCCGAAAGAAGTGGTCACATTGATTGAGTTAATTTAAAGACTCAACAGAGCTATCATAGGTAGTGATGAACTCTAGCTTGTAGCATTTGGGCACAGCATGGGCGCCGTTGGACACATCGGGTGCTAGAGTGTCGTAGCTTCCGCCCCCAAAGGGCGCGTGTGCGGATGAAGATGTGGTGCATCTGTAATACATGGTGCCATCTGGTGCACCGTAGAGAACCCGTGAGGTCGGAGTTGAGGGAACAGCTGAGCTCATCGCGGTGGACGATGTAGGAGACATCACTGCTGTGTAGATCGGCACGGATGCCAAACCCAACGCCTTCGATGGGATGGGGGACGGGGAGGACAGCAACTGCAGCAGATGGAGGGGCACCCCTGTCTCGCTGCTCTGCGGCATGCCATAGGGAAAAATCGCCTGCTGTGTTGACGACACCACAGAGGGCAGTGGTGGTGGCGGTGGCGCCGTGGGCATGACTGGTGGCACCGTGGCCGAGGGCCAAAACGGCTGGACCAGCCCCGCGATGGTGGCCTGCATCGCCACCAGTGGCGGAGGCAGTAATAAATTTCAGGTGTGACGGGTTTATAAAGGTCAATTGGTCAAACATGTATAATATAACTAACAACTATGCAAAGATGTACCAGAACATTATCTATCTATATATATACAGAAATCCAAAAGTAAAGCTTTGGTACTAAAAATACCTCACTAAATAAACATTCTTGGAATAAATACATACTTATAATAGTGCTTTTATTTGAGTACAGACTTAGGCAAAGACATTTTTCTATTTTTATTTTAAAATTCTTCCTTAATTTTAGTAAGATCAAGTCCCTTGAATAAACCGCGCTCAATGTTGCACACCATCAGGTCATTATGCCAAGCATCAGGTGCTAAACTGCTGATGCTTTGATCTGATCGCATTTAAATTTAGAATAGGAAGAGACTAGTGCGTGGAGAGGCAAACGAGGATGCAAACAAGTCAATGTTGATCCCTAACTAGCTGTCCCTACGTGCTCCGTTGTGGGCTTATGGCCCATCAAGTGGATTAATGGTGTGACCCCCACCAGACCAAAAGGAGAGGCTAAAGCAAACTTGCCTCCTGTCACCTACTCATATATATACGTGTATATATACTAGTGTGTACTACATATATTTACTTTTTATTTAAGGTTTAGGTATGGCGGCAGCCAAACCTTGCCAGATTGTTGCGATTCGCCACCATGGAAATCTGCAGTGCTGCCATGTTCCGCAACAGCTCACCAACCACCCGCGCAAAGAGAGTCAAGTGTAAGCGGTTGGCCGGAAGACACGGAGGGGAGCTCCGACTAAGCTGAAGGTGGCGAGCTGTGGCGATTGGGGCTGTGGAGGAGGCTGGCGGCTGCGTGGAACATGAAAGGGGCCTGACATCTCCGATACCATGTTGATAGGATTGCGGATCCTACCGGATTCGCTGCGGAGATTGTAGGGATGAGTGATCGGAGGTCGAGGACGAAGACAGCGCTGGGGCGCCGTGATCTGGAGCTCGTGAGAGAAAGAGAGAGACGACTACGGTAGGGGTTACGTCTCTTGGCTCCCTAAAGGAAGCCGAGCAAATATGATTGCTCTTGCTTAATTATATCAACAGAGTTTACAGATATTTATGTCCCTTCTACTTCACCTGTTTTGCTAAATAATTTAACTGAGAATAATATAAATTGCAAATATGAACTTATAAAAATAACGGGGCTGGGCTATCAGCCCATTAATCATACGTCAATCATAACACCCTCAGTTCTCATGAATCCTCAGAATGCAAATTCACAAGGTATTATGGATTTTTCCATTGATTTCAAAAATTCATATACTATCATATTTTTATTAGAATCATTAAATTAATTTATTATGATTAAATGTAGCTCCACGACTGCGACATCTACCGGTGAACCAGCATCCAAAAATATCAGAAAGGCACACAACAATATTGCAGAGGGGAACCACCAGATTCAAGCCAGGTTGGCTGATTTGTTGCGAGAGAAAAACACTACTGAATGGTTAACAGATTTGGCTGATAAGCTATGCATTCTTAGTAAATCTTAGGGTCTGCAGTGCAAACATCTTACTCCAGTCAGCCTAATATTTGGTCACCTTATTGCATACTCAAATCATCCCAAATTATAAGACATTTAACTTTTTGACATCAAGTTTGACCACTTATCTAATTCAAAAAATTATGCAAAATATCACTTATTTTATCGTGGCTTAGTTTATTAATAAAAGTTCTTTAAAAATGACTTAAATTTGACTATGTTTACACAAATTTTTTGAATAAGACAAGTGGTCAAACGTCTTATAATTTGAGATGGAGAGATTAATAAACAAACTATATACTCTCTCGATATTGGATTTAGAAGTCGTTTAAGATAGTGACATGGTCTCCAAAACACAACTTTGAAATCTTATTTTTATAAAAATATTTAGGAAAAAATGATATATGTATATTTTTATGGAATTATTTTTGAAGACAAATATATTCATATAATTTCACATTTGCAAACTGAATAATTTAAATACTATTGCTGATTTATATTCACAATATTTGACCCAAACTTGATCAAAACGACTTCTGAATCCTATACAGAGGTAGTATCTGACAACTCCACTCACCCAATGCTTCCATAGAATTAGTGTCTCAAATTACCATAGCAACGCTTGAGAAATTCAACTAGTTACATTTAGGCCAGGCGTCCCACTAAAAGAGGTCCAGAGAGTTGTTAAAGTAGTGTTAAGTAAAATCTAGCCCCACCAGGGGCCACGTGTAAGGCCTTGTTCAGTTCACACAAAAACCCAAAAATTTTTAAGATTCCACGTCACATCGAATCTTGCGGTACATGTATGGAGCATTAAATATAGATGAAAAATAAAAAACTAATTACACAGTTTGTCTGTAAACCAAGAGATGAATCTTTTGAGTCTAGTTACTCCATGATTGGACAATATTTGTCAAATAAAAACGAAAGTGCTACAGTACCCAAACCAAAAGTTTTTGCGAACTAAACAAGGCCTAAATAACCATCTCTATCTAGAAGGTGTTGCTTTAGGCTCGATCTGCCTTTGCCAGCGATGGTTAGGGATGGCCTCCCACTCGTTGCTGTAGGGTCAGGCAACCTACGGACAAGAGAGAAAGACAGAGCATAGAACCCTAGAACACTGAAGGTCTCAATAACTGCATCGAACTAACTTTCAGAAGGGCATTTACAATTCCCTTATATGGGGCTCGGATTCCGACCATGATTTATTATAATACTCCGTAACGGGCCGAGAATATCCTAGCATATTTTGCCTCCCCGTCAGCGTCCTATAGGGCTACCTGAGTAATTCCCCTTCAAGAGCTCTTTACAAATCGATGTGTCAGAATTCTGTTGCGCCTCCGCCAGAGGCTACGGATCCTCCGCCATTCGCCTGCCGGAGGATAGGCGTCTGTCTCTCGAGGTTCTTTACTGTCTCAAGGCTGGCTCGGATCCTCGACATACCTCCGCCGAAGGCTCCGGATCTCCAGCGATGGTTAGGGATGGCCTCCCACTCGTTGCTGTAGGGGCCTACCTAACGGACGAGAGAGAAAGAGTGGGCACAGTACCCTAGAACA
This sequence comes from Sorghum bicolor, assembly GCF_000003195.3. Lineage (NCBI taxonomy): Eukaryota > Viridiplantae > Streptophyta > Magnoliopsida > Poales > Poaceae > Sorghum > Sorghum bicolor. Next base: position 13,992,926 of record NC_012874.2, read on the forward strand.
GTGAAGGTCTCAAAAACTGAGAAGGGTAGTTACAATTCTCTTATATAGGGCTCGAATTCCGATCAAGATTTATTACAAAAATACCCCGTGACGGTGGGAGAATATCCCAGCATATTTTGCCTCCCCCGTCAGCGTCCTATAGGGCTACATGAGTAATTCCCCTTCAAGAGCTCTTTACAAATGGATGTGTCAGAATTCTAACCCTTTACACGACCCAGACCTCTGTTGCGCCTCCGCCAAAGGCAACAGATCCTCCGCCATTCGCCCACCAGCAGATTGACGTCTGTCTCTCGGGGTTCTTTGCTGTCTCGAGGCCGGCTCGCATCCTCGCCATACCTCCGGTGGAGGCTCCAGATCCTCCGCAGATCATCTGCCGAAGGATCAGCGTCCGCCCCTTGACGTCCCTCGCGCCAGGTCGCTTCATGCACACCTATTTTCAAAACTAGACTAAGTCGGCGTTAGCTTTTTTCCCGGACCTTTGTACCCCTTCGTATGAAGGCTCGATTTGCGAAGGTTAGGCCACCGCACCTGGGTTCTAGTAACGTTTCTTTCCAAAGCAAGTAAGCAACTGGGGGAAGGCGTCGTTGAATCCCCAATAGAAGGTTCTGGTAGAGGTCAAGAGATATAGAGGCCGGGATAGAGGGAGCTGGGTTTGTTCATTCATTCTCGATCGATTTCAGTTTCAGGAGCAACTCAGCTGATGAACCTTCCTTTCGACGAACAATCAAGGTGTGCCAGCCAAACAGATATAGCAGGCTAAATATCAGCGGTGACCCACGGAGAGGTAAAAACCAGTGCTGGCCCTCGAGAGGTGCTGGAGGTGCGATGGCCGACGGCCCATGGGAGGAAGGGGCCCAGACACTACTACAGAATTGGTTTGTAAGAGTAAGGGGATTTTCACTGTAAGGGCGGCTGGTGATGCAACCGCCATTTTCCATCAGCACTAGGCTAGTTGATCACGAGCCGCCCTTACAAATACCACAGTAAGGGCGGCTGGTAACACGAGCCGCCCTTACAAATGATTGCATTTGTAAGGGCTGTTGTTGATCCAGCCGCCCTTACTGTGGGATTTGTAAGGGCGGTTCGTGATCCAGCCGCCCTTACAAACTTATTTCTAAGGACGATTGGTGATTCAGCTGCCCTTACAAATCACGGCTGTATATATGGCTGCAGCCTTCTTCCTCCTCGGGTCGCTCACTCCAACCCGAGGAGATAAGGTTGGGAGGCCTTGGGCACCTCCTAAAAATTGCTCTAGTGAGGGGAGGAGGTTTTGGTCTCAAAAACTATCATGGGGAGCTTAGAAAAGGTAAGAAAATGCTATTCCAACACTTTAATTAAAGTTTTAGTGGTTGGTTAGTGAGTAATTTGAGTTTTGCTTTTCTCTCTCTTCCATGGTGCTTGAGCTTTGTATGGAGCAAATTAGACCCTTGTTCTTAAGCTATTAGTTGGAATTAGTTAGAGATATGAGCTTGCCCTCTTTATTGGTCATTCTTGCTTGATTTTAGTGGTGATATATTTCACTCTATCATGTATGTTCATCTAGTTCTAGATCTAGGATTTGCTTTTTAATTTTTTATTTATGGTTCATGAAATTAGAATGGTTTGGATATGAAAAATTGTTGGTAAAATAATAATTGTTTCTAATTGTTGACAATGGAACTATATATAAGTTTATTTATATAATTATAATTTAATAATTGTTGCTAATTATTGTTGATTGGTAAAATAATACTTGTTTCTAATTTCTTTTCTAAATATTTAGTTTCATTAATAGCCAACTAATTAATATATAAGTTAATATTTTCTCAAATAATACTTGTTTTATGTATTTTGTATTTCCGTTTTGTTGCTAATTGTTGCTAATTGGTAAAATAATACTTGTTTCTAATATATTTTCCAAATATTTAGTTTCATTAATAGCCAACTAATTAATATATAAGTTAATATTTTATAAAATAATGCTAGTTTTATGTATTTTGTATTTTCGTTTTGTTGCTAATTGTTGCTAATTGGTAAAATAATACTTGTTGCTTATTCCTTTTCTAAATATTTAGTTTTATTAATAGCCAACTAAATAATTATCCTCTACCATGAGTATATACACAATTAATGTCGTTTGTATTTTTTCTTCATTAATTTATTTTGTTTTATGTATTTTGTAATTTTGTTTTGTTTTAAAAGACGGAGTACAGGAACTCTTGGATGTATGGTTGGTCAAGGATTGATGAAGGTTTTCGCGATGAGGTGGATAAATTTATTGAAGCCGCAGAGAAGCATGCATTAACGTTGACACATTATAAGGATACAATTATTTGTCCCTGCAAAGATTGCAAGAACCTTATGGCATTTGCAGATCTGAATACCATTAGATCACATCTGATTATGCGAGGATTTGTTCCGAACTACACAGTGTGGACTCATCATGGCGAAACAACGGTTATTGATGATGGCAACTTTGATCTAGGAGATGCCGCCGAAGCCGAGAGGTATATGCACCAATACACAACTGAGCTTGAAGAAGAAATGGACTATGACTATGGCAATGGACAAGGTGGTCAGTACTTTGGCAATCAAGATGGTGCTAATGATGCTGGTGATGTCGGCACTGATGGAGGAGCACGCGAGGGGGGTGAAGATGACTTTGACAATTTATAGGACATGATTCGGGCGATTGGACCAGAAATATTACTGTGGAATAAAGGTGTAGAAAATGTAGAGAGGGTGAAAAAAGCATCGATGGAGACTGTGTATAGTGTTGAGAAGGGTTGTCCGACCCATTGGACACTGCTCCGTTTTGTGCTTGAGCTACTCATCTTGAAGGCAAAGTACGGCTGGTCTGACTGCAGTTTCAATGATCTGTTGGGTCTCTTATCATGGGTGTTGCCACAGCCAAACTTAGTTCCCACCAACACATATCATGCGAAGAAGGTTATAAGTCCATTATCAATGGGTGTTGAGAAAATAGATGCATGCCCCAACCACTGTATCCTTTTTCGTGGTGATACGTTCAAAGATCTAGACAAATGTCCGCGGTGTGGGGCCAGCCGGTACAAGAACAATGACCTTTACAGTGGCGGAGAATCCTCCACCGGGAACAAGAGGAATAAGAAGGGGGCAAAAAAGGTGGTACAAGAATCTCAACCAGTAGAGGACACTACATTAGGCAACGATGCAAAGAAGAGAAAAATTCCCGCCTTGGTAATGTGGTACCTGCCAGTGACCGACCGCTTGAGGCGTATCTTCATGAACCCTAAGGAAGCAGCGCTCATGACATGGTGGGACATTGAGCGCAACATTGATGACGATGTCATTGCACACCCAGCCGATTCTAGTCAGTGGCAGGACTTCGATATGAACAACCCGTTGTTCAGCTCAGACCCAAGGAATGTACGATTTGCCTTGAGCACCGATGGAATGAATCCCTTCAATGAGAGGAACAGTGACCATAGCACTTGGCCAGTGATCTTGAGCATGTACAACATCCCGACATGGTTGTGTCAGAAGAGAAAGTACCTTTTCCTCACTGTTCTAGTTTCTGGCCCTCGACAACCAGGCTTCGATATGGACGTGTTCCTCGAGCCTGTGATGCAAGAATTCGAGAAACTATGGAGGACTGGGGAGCTGATGTATGATGCATTACGACACGAGACCTTCACATTAAGGGCAATAATAATTGTGACTATCAACGATCACCCAGCGTTGTTTGCCTTGTCTGGACAGTTCAAAGGCAAGATGGGATGCTTGGTCTGTCTGGATGATACTAGGTGGGTGTTCCTAGATGGATCCAAGAAGAGTATTTACATCGGGAATCGTCGTTTCTTAAAGGAAGGTCACAGGTACCACAGTAAACTGTACTTAAAGTACTTTGGCAACATCCCAGAGTACGAAGAACGACCTCCAGAGAGACGTCATGATGGAAAATATGTGTATGAAATGGTGAAAACCATACGCATCATCTATGGAAAGAAGAAAATAGATGGAACGACTAGAGATAGAAGCACACCTCCTATCGAAGGGGTACCTTTTAAGAAACAATCGATCTTCTTTCAGTATCTGCCATATTGGCCGCAATTGGAGGTCCCCCATGCCATTGATTCTATGCATGTTCAAAAGAATGTCTTCGAGAGTCTCATTGCTACATTGATGGACACACCCAAGTCAAAGGATGGACTGAAAGCACGAAGGGACAAGGAGCAACTAAAGGTGATGCTAGAGCTTCAACCAGTACGCCAGGATAATGGAAAATACACTCTGCCTGCAGCTGCCTGTAACCTAGACCTAGAAGAGAGGAGAGATTTATGCAACTTTATGAGGCAGATCAAAGTGCCGACTGGGTTTTCAGCAAACCCAAAGAAGCTAGTGTCGATGAAGGACCTATCATTTCACTATTGCAAAGCTCACGATTGTCATATGATGCTAACAGTGTACCTACCAATTGCAATTTGGGCTATAAAGCCAGAGTTTTTGAAAATGGCCATCACCCGCATGTGCTACTTCTGGTCAAAGATCTCATAGAAGACGATTGGCAGGGAAGAGCTGAGAGACCTACATGATTTCGTGGTGGAGACCCAGAACCAACTAGCTAGAGATGTGTTTACCTCCTGCTTTTTTTGATATAATGGTACATCTTATGATTCACATGGTTCATCAGATAGAGGCATTGGGACCTTGTTACTTGCATGAAATGTGGTCCTATGAGCAGTTCATGTCAGTCCTAAGCCGTTACGTGCATAATCGAGCACACCCAGAGGGCTCCATGATAGAGGGTTATAGTACTGAAGAGGTCATCGAGTGCTGTCAAAAGTTCCTAAAAGTACAGAGAGGGATTGGCAATCCTAATTATCGTCACAAGGGTAGGGTGGCTGGGAAGGGCACATGTGGTGGAAAAACATTCATCGACAATGATTTTACAGAGGTTAGTTGAGCGCATTACTGTGTCTTGAAGAGCACAAAACTGATGCAACCGTACGTTGACGAACACTTGGCTATCATTATGGAGGAGAGGAATGGCCGTTCAGATGATTGGGTCATGAAACAGCACAAGCAACGCCTAACTTCATGGCTGAAGGACCAGAACATACCACCTGGAGAAAGTGCAAATTCGATTGTCATTAGTAAGTTGGCAAGGGGGCCATCGAGACAAGTGATGTCTTGGAATGCTTATGAAATCAATGGGTACACATACAACACCCACACAAAGGATAGTAAAAGTGTGAACCAGAACAGTGGTGTTCGATGTGAGGCGGTCGATGGGCACGGTAGAAAGGTCCCTTACTTTGGCATAGTTGAAGATATATGGGAGCTTGAGTATGGATGGGATCTAAAGATGGCCCTATTTCGATGTCGCTGGATCAAGCAACATAATGTAAATGAGATTGGGTTGACAGTCCTAGACCTACAGAACATAGGATACCAAGATGACCCTTGGGTGCTCACTTCAAGTGTCGCACAAGTTTTCTATTTGCCATACCTGCTAAGTATTCGCCCCCCGAGGAAGAAGATAATGCATGTGGTTGTCCCTGGGAAACAACACCTTATCGGAGTTGATGGAGTGGATGATGTTGAAGCTCACAATAACTATGAAGAGATGCATTTGTTTTCTGACTTTAGTGGGAAAATCAATGTTGTGGAAAGAAACCTACTAAAAAACATAATGCCATGGGAAAGAAAAGGTGGCAAGGCAAAATTTGTTACAGCGGGTCCTAGCTAGTTTGAATAAGTGTGTGTGTGTGTCTGTATTTGTAAAACTACCTGTTGTGTATGCTTGTGAGTTGGACTATATATTTATGTATGTTTGTGAGACTACTTTTCATGTTGAGGCCGTCTAGGGTGCTTCGGTAAACTATGTTCACATGTTCTCAAAACCCAAGACTTGACTTGGTTCAAACGTGGTCAAACGAGGCACTTAATGACCTCAGCCGGAAAACCTTTGAATACAAAGTTGTTATAACTCATCAAGATATACGTTTCATACATAGGCCATTTACCATCTGGAAAATTTTTGGTAGACTATGTCCACAAAATCTTGAATCTCACAGACTTCATGAAACATACGCGAGACTTGTGGATTTCGAACTACACATTCATAAAACTTTCTCCAATGGAAAAATTGTCTATATATCAAATGTAGATATTGATGAGTGGAACAAACTTGGTATTCATGACTTTTCATGTTGTGGCCGTCTAGGGTGTCGAAACTCGCACATTGCTATCAAAATTTTGAAATTCAAGATTTGAGCGGTCCAAACTTAGTCAAATGAAAAGTTGACCACTACAAGAAATGTAGATCTTGATGTGATTGACAAACTTTGTATTTATGATTTTTCTAGTTGAGACCGTCTAGGGTTCGGTCAAAGAGCCTTTCTGTTAAAATCCCATAGTTGACTTGGTCAAACGTGGTCGAACGAGGCACTAAATGACCCCATATGAAAAACTTTTTAATACAAGAGTGTTAGAACTCATCAAAACCTACATTTCATACATGGACCATTTCATCATCTGAAAAAGCTTCGGTAAAATATGTTCACATGTTCTCAAAACCCAAGACTTCATTGGTCAAACGTGGTCAAACGAGGCACTTAATGACCTCAGCCGAAAAACCTTTGAATACAAAGTTGTTATAACTCATCAAGATATACTTTTCATACATAGGCCATTCTACCATCTAGAAAAGTTTTGGTAGACTATATCCACAAAATCTTGAATCTCACATAGTCTTCATGAAACAATACGCGAGACTTGTGGATTTCGAACTACACATTCATAAAACTTTCTCCAATGGAAAAATGGTCTATATATCAAATGTAGATACTGATGAGTGGAACAAACTTAGTATTCATGACTTTTCATGTTGGGGCCGTCTAGGGTGTCGAAACTCGCACGTTGCTATCAAAATTTCGAAATTCAAGATTCGAGCGGTCCAAACTCAGTCAAATGAAAAGTTGACCACTACAAGAAATGTAGATCTTGATGTGATTGACAAACTTTGTATTTATGATTTTTCAAGTTGAGACCATCTAGGGTTCGGTCAAAGAGCCTTTCTGTTAAAATCCAATAGTTGACTTCGTCAAACATGGTCGAACGAGGCACTAAATGACCCCTTATGAAAAACTTTTGAATATAAGAGTGTTAGAACTCATCAAAACCTACATTTCATACATGGACCATTTCATCATCTGAAAACCCAAGACTTGACTTGGTCAAACGTGGTCAAACGAGGCACTTAATGACCTCAGCCGGAAAACCTTTGAATACAAAGTTGTTATAACTCATCAAGATATACGTTTCATACATAGGCCATTTTACCATCTGAAAAAGTTATCTACTCCTATAGATGTACAACGGGCCGGGCCGGCACGGCCCGCAGCCCGATCGGGCCGGACCAGGCCGGCACGGGGCGGGCCACGTCGGGCCACGGGCCGGCCGGGCCGGGCCACCACCGTGCTGCGGGCCGATGGTGCGGCCCATGGTCCGGCCCGTGGGCCATTTTCCCAGGCCGTGCCGCCCATTCAGCCGGGTCGGGCCGGGCCTGTAACACCCCAGGTGTTTGCCATGAGTTAGACCTTAGGTTTTGAGCTCAAACATGTCATGATAAGTGGTGATGATCATGTTAAAGTCAATCCATGAAGTGAGCCTCAAGTTAAACTTGGAGAACACACCCTTGCTTACATATAGGCCTTTTCAAAGTGCATGCTTGAGTGATGTTAATGGAACCTCTATCATGTGTCCCACGTCCATCACTGCTTATAGTGAGCACTCAAAAAGTTTCCTGAAGTTTGGAATTAAAAGGTCACATGAAATGATAAGTTACATGCTTGTTGGAATGACCTCATTAAGTGAATAAAACCATAGGTCATCAACCAATCCTTGCAACCTTGCTCAAATAACTCTAGATGAACCCTACAACAAAAGTCATGAAGGGTACATGTTGAGCTTGTTCCCAGAAAATGCTTCAATTAGCCTAAAATCTTAGTTTAAGCTTTATCAAGTTGCTACATTGACCAAAGTGAAAGTTTGACTTCTGTACTAGTTCTGAGGTTTGACCTTAAATGAAAGTTGTAGTTTCGATTCTGTAGAACAAACTTTATTTAATGGTCAAGAGCTAGTTTGGTCCCTAACCTAGTCAAATTGAGTTTACAAAATTCAATGCAGTGCTGTTTTGGAACTCCCAAAATTTGGCTAAGTCAAAACAGTATCTCAGTTTTGGGTATAGAAGTTGGGAGCCTTGTATCTTCCAAACAAGGCTGAACCAGTACAAGGTACTATAGTAAGAGTTGTAGTATAGTTTGCATACTACAATGTTTGTTAAAGTTACTAAGTCTGAATCATCTTCTAAGTATGTCAAATAATAGTCACAATATTGAATCTGCTATAATTTCCAGCACTTAGAGTTTCTAAGTCTAGGTTTGCAGTTCATCATGTTGGTATTCCGCGTTCTCCAAATTTTACTAAACAACTTGCTTGGGTCCCAAAATAAAAGTTGGAGTGCATATTGTGGACAAGAGCATGCGAAAGGATAACACCAGTTTGACTTCATTTTGGTCATCAATTTTGAGTTTTGCTAATCACTATCAATTCGTTGACACTCATAAATTGGCATCAAATTATCTACTAATCTATACCTCTAATAGCCGTGACCATTAAACGAAAATTGTAGAGTGGGCTGAGTAGAGCAATTCTTGTTTTTGGCCCAATGTCCATATCTGCCCGGAAGGAGCCCAAAAACACGTCCCACACTGGCCACAACGTCGCCTGCCAGCTGTTCGGCAAAATGCGTCAATGGGAGGACGCGTGGACAGCCATGCAGAGCTTGCGCCTCCTCGTCTTGCCGCGTGCCCTCCGCGTGTCCGCGCTCACTACTGATGTGGAGAGCCCCGAGCACCCTCTCCACACTCCCTCTGCCACTCCCTCGCCTTGCCCTCGCTCGACACCGCGAGAACGCAGCCATCTCCGCCATGGCCGGCGGGCCGAGCTCGACGCTGCCCGCATTCTCGTGGCTCCGCGCCTTCTCTCTGCCCGCAAACACCACCAGTAGCTTCGCCTCCATCTCCTACATCTCGTGCTCGCGCTCGCCGTCCGAATCCGTCGCCGTGGTCGCTAGCGTGCCACCGCCGTCGCCGCCGTCGGTGTGCGTGCGTGGCCGGACCGCCACGGGCCATCTCTGGCCAAGCCGTGGCCACCTATGGGTGCCGCTCAATGCCCTGATGCTTCCCCACCCCTCCATCGCCGCCGACGATGCCTCAGCCGGCCGGAACAGGAAGCTCCGGCGAGCTCCTCTGTTTTTCTCGCGACCAGGGACTTCGGGTTTGAATTCGACTAAATCTAGGGGGTTTCCCGCACTGTCATTGACTCATATGAATAGTATCTGCTGACTGTGGCGTGATTCTTGGAAACTCCAGGGACCCCGGTGAAAGATCTGTTTTCCTTTTTCCTTTGTTTTTGCAGATTTCTGGGTGAACTTTGGAAATCCATATAAAATCATAGAAAAATCAGAAATTAGCAAATGTGGACTTTTTGGAATCCTTGTGGAATTAGCTATGCAGTAGATCTATAATATGGCATGGTTTAGTTTGCAGTTTTAGCAGTAAAAATAGATTGGTGCAGCTCGGTTTTAATTGCTTGTTATATTTGTCTTTTTCATAACCACTGTATTATTGATCAAATAAATGTTAAAATATTGTGACAAGCTTTTCATATGATTTTTCATGTCTGGTAAAATTTTAATTAATTTAGGAATGACAGATTAAGAGTTATAAAAATAACAAATGCCCTGTGTTGCTTTGCTCCTATTCTGAGTGGATCTGCATGTTTATATTGTTTGACTCCGTTAGGTTGTGAATCATGCCTGGATGAAAGTATATGAGTTGTAGTACTTTTCATAAGCTTTCCAACAAGCTAAATATCATAATTTTTGGTTAAGCATATCTTTAGTTATAGTGGTTTAAAGTACTATTTCAGTTTCTGTCTAAACCCAGACAGGAATACATTGTTTGTTATGTAAGGCCTTGTTAGTTCTAGATTCAGCTCTAGATGTTTATAACAAAGTTGTTCAAAATTTAGTAAGCTTTCTAGAAAGTGCATAACCATAATTTTTGGGCATGTGAAACTCAAGTTATGGCTGTTTAATGTGACGTGATAGATTCTGTCCATGTATTGGACAGAGATGTCCTTATGGATCTTGATAAATGGTTTATAATTATAAATAAAAATGTAAAAATGGAAAATGTTGTTCCAATACAATCCTATGATATTATTGTATCATGTTTATGTATGATATGGCCATGTGTTTGAAGAAAATATGATTTGTGCATTTATCTTGCTCTCACATGGTTAATTGCAATAGAAATTTGTCTTTTTCATAGATGTTGCTATGCTTATTCAAATACTGTGAAATTTATACAGCAGTCTATTCATGGTATTCAGAGGCTACTATAAATTTTGTAGAATTTACTGTGCATGTTTGGTATATGTTGTTTAATTCACCTTATTATCCAAATAAATTAAGAAATGCATTAAATAAATTTATTTGGAAAAGACCACTATGTTTTCTGGTGTTCTTTAGATATATGCAAACTGCTGGTAACAATTGTTTTGTTAAAATGCATGTTTGAAACATAAGTTAATAATTAATTGTTTACAATTATTGTTTCTGGACAGTTTGTGGAACTGTTTGGATTACAATATGTAAATGATGTTTTCTGGGAATCATGTTTATAGAAAAGTTGTAGATAATTCATTTATCCAGCTGCTGTCAAAATTTGGTAGTATTTGGTTATGTGGTTTGTATGTTATGGCTGTTCAAAGTTGAGTTTCAGAAATGGTTGCTCTCTGTCTTGTTAGGACCTGATTCTGTAATTCTAATATTTCGACCTGCGAAACTTATGAATCATGCTTTGATGTCTAAAGATGAAATGTAGATAATTTCCTAATATTTCCAGAATGTCTTCTTTCATGTCTTTTAGAGTTGTGTAACTCCAGTTACGATTTATTTTCTCAGCTGCTGTTAACAGTCCTAAAAATGACAGATTCCTTGTATTGCTGTTGCTTGGTATATTGCTAGGTGTGACTCATGTCTTTGATAATGGCCATGTTATTACACCTGAAATCTTGTGAAACATGTATGCCATGCCTGATATACTTGGTTGCATTCTTTTCTATTTTAGTATGTAGGTTGTGTGATGTTTAAGTAATCAGTGAGAAGTGCTTAAGTATGTTTAGTGTAACCATGCTCTTGCCATGCTTTTTGTGTGTGATGCTTTGACTATTGCACTTCTACGTGTTCATACACTTGCATCTTGCATCTCATTTAGGTACGCTAGATGAACTACGTGAAGGACTTCATGGTGGACCTATCGGGATGATGGAAAGACTACACAAGTGTTGTCACCTTAGATGTCGTCAAGACGGTGCAAGCTAACTTAACTGACTTGTGTCGGATTCCAGGCAAGCCCCGGAGCATTCTAAGTCTCCTACCCTCTCTTTTTATAAAAGCACAAGAGTATAACTTTATATGATGCATTAGGTGATAGGAGTTGAATGAAACCGTTGGTGCATATATTCCTACCTTGTCCACTATATGAAACTACCTGAACCCTTACTAGTATAAGGAAGACGTTCTATGCTTAGCTATGCTTAGCTCGGTAGAAGCCAGGTGATTTCCTGTCACCTGCGAGAGATAGGTGGATACCTGATCACGGTTGGCTATATTTGCTATCGTGGAAATAACCATGTGCTAATAATGAATTTGAGACCGGGCGGGATGACTATAGTGAAGCAACAAGGCATGGAGGTCTTGGGTGTGAATCTATCCCCGTCTGTGTCGGTTAAGGACCGATTCGCTGTACGTCCTCGTGTCATGTTGAACGCATGCCTATCACTTAGTTGGCCGGATAAGTCGTTCCGACCGCGAAGCCTACGAGTGCAACTCAGGCCGGATACCCCGTTCTGTATGAGTGCGCACCCCGGTTGGTAGTAAAGATGTGCGGAGAGTCAATGGCGTAAGCCCAAGGTGTCAGGTTAGAGTCCTGCCCTGGCAGATTGGCGGTCCCTGGGGGTGCGGCGCTGGACGGACCCGCGAATTGGTCCGGAGTTGTGCTAAAGGTGATCCAAGCTACTCTAGCTAAGTATGCCTGGGTGAGTGCTAGGAATACCCCTCCAGCTGGATAGGAATCGATTCGAATCGCCGTCTCTCCCGGATAGTGAGAACTTGACTCGAGCAGCGGCAACGTAGATAAACTAAATGAAACTTAATGGTTATGATGATGATGATGGCTACATGATAAACCGGATATGGTTATTAATGTGATGCTTAATAATCAAGTGATTGCTATAGAATAGGTGCAAAATCTAGCTATGGTAGCTTAACCGAACTTGATGCTAAAATATTGACTAAAAGGTTGAAAGTAAGGACTCATGATAGTAATGCTCTTTTTGGCAAAGTTATACTATCCAACCAACTCCACCAAAAAGCCTTGCATATCCTTGAGAGTCTTTTATTTCTCTCCTGTCGGGTAAGTCTAGCTGAGTACATTCGATTACTCAGGGTTTATCCCACCATGTTGCAGGTGAAGTCTTCAGCTTGCTAAAGATGGTGGCTAACCGCCGGTGGGCTCGGTGATTCCATATAGTTTTCTCATCTATATACTTTTGTCGGAGGATGTCACTTATGCTAGCAATGTATTTGGAACTTATGTTATTGTAATCATTTGAAAGCTATGTTGTTTTCTTATCAATTTGGAAAAATCCAAACTTGTATTATTATTTGTGAACTCTTTTGTAATATTATTTCTGCTACAAATCTCTGGGTATGTGATGTGTATTTGCTTAATCATGTGATCCTGGTGTAAAGTTGATTTACCGAGGTCCTTCGTGACACCCGGCAGACTACCGGGTTTATATAAGTGAGAGTATGCGCTTGTCAACGTGTTAAACGGGGACAGTCGTACTTAAACTTGTATAAATCGGGCGGTTCTGTCACAGGGCCGGTCCACAGCCCGACAAGCATCTCATGTCTTAGTTTACCAGTTTTCTTAACAAAGGTCAATTTTTTCACAAATCACAACATATGAAAGAAGCAGCATACAATTTCATTGTTTCAAGCAAAACATATCTCAATTCATAAGTTATATCAAAGAAAAAGAGCACAAAATCACAACATATAGAACAAAATGAGCGGGCCGTGTCGGGACACGGGCCGATCGGGCCGGGCCACCACCGTGCTGCGGGCCGCCCGTGGCCCGCAAACACCGGACCGGGCCGTGCCACGGACCGGGCCAAAAGGCCGGGCCACGGACCGGGCCAAATTTAACGGGCCAAATGTACATCTATATCTACTCCAAGCTATGCTTTTTAGTATATACGTCTCATATTTTAGCCGTGCCCTACTATATATTATTATACATATTAGTACAAACTTGGTAAGATTTGGTTTGACTAATTTCTATTTTTATTATAAATAAATATGTCTCCAAGCTATATATTATTATAGATATTAACTATCTAATACGTCTCATATGTTAGTTCTGATTCAAAGGTGCAGTATGTTTGAATCGTAGTATATTCGTTTGAATGCTGTACTATATCAGTTTCTACTGTGAAACATGCAAAGTTTTCAGTTTCTATTGTGAAAGATGCAAAGTTTTCAGTTACTAGATGCAAAGTTTTCAGTTACTAGATGTATGTTTCAATTTTTTATCAATTATACATTGTTGTGACCTGAATTATCAGCCTGGGAAACATCACAATGAAACTGTTGCATTTTGGAGGGTGTTTCAATGTTTGTTTCATGGAGGCTTTGTTAGCAAATTTGTATGGGAAACTATGCAATGACACCATGCAGTGAGACTGGCCTAAGTGCGGCTTGATCAGAAACCGCCCCTAGAAATGTATTTGTAAGGACGGCTCACTCACCAGCCGCCCATACAAATGAATCGGGTATATATACATTCACCAAAAACATTTGGCTAAGTCTTGGGCGCATTACTCTCTGTTGACGCCGGCAGGCTGCTCGACTCCGCCACCGGCCGCCCCGTGTGCTCCTCCTCCCTCTAGCCCGGCGGCCCTCCTCCCTCCTCCCTCCTCTGTCCTCACTGGCGGCCCTCTACCCTCCTCCCCGCTGCTGGCGCCCGTGCTCGCGCGTGCCGGCGCCCCACGGTGTCTAGGGTTTAGAGATCCGCCACGCCTGCACCTCCCAAACCCTCCCGCCGAAGGAATCAAAGCAGCGCCTCGTCTGTTTGCGGCGGCGGTCGCACTTCCTCGGCCGCGCAGCGCAGTCGCGCCACCACCCCCTCCTCGCCGCCTCGCCCCGCCCAGACCAGGCATCACGCCGGCCGCCCACCCCGCCCACCTGTGGACCGGAGCCGAGGGTCGCGTCCTCGGAGGCCGACGTCCGCTGGAAGTCCACCGCAGCTGGGGCCCCTGCTCCTCCCTTCTTCACTGTGCGCGTCTTTCTTCGGATTATTCACCTTCTTGGTATGTTGCTGCTGCAGATATTTCCCCTACCTCCGTGAGGGATTCTTTTGTTCTGGTTTGCTATGATTTGATATTGGTGCCTTCGTGCCCAGGTTTGTTCCAGATTTGGTCGTCTGGAGGTCCGAGACGCTGTCGATTTGTGCTGCTTGGGCTTCATTGTCGTCCACGCCGTCTACGTGATTCTGGGTATGTCTCTGCTGCACATATTCTTCCCTGACTCCTAGAGGTCACGAAATGATTCATCACAATCATAATCATCACACAATATATTATGCAATATATACCTATTTACATATGGTTCAATTTCAAGTGATGTGTTCTTGCGGCTTTTTTATATTTTTAATACCATACCGAGATATTGCCCAGGTTTACTGTTGGTGTAGGAAGAGACTCAATAACGTACCGAGATATGAAAAAAAGAGAATCTTCTGTGGGAATTGTTAACCCTCCTTCAATTTGTATTGCTTATTTAATTGTTGGGAATTGTTGGACTGGTAATTTCTGTGATCAGTGCTATTTTCAGTCTTCAGTAACTGAATTAATTTCTGTGAAACTGATCAGTGCCTTAGTTTTTGCATCCACTAATTTTTGTGAAACTGATCAGTGCATTAGTTTTTGCATCCACTAATTCTTAGTTGTCATAGAATCTTGTTGCTGCAAAAATGCAAAAAAGAAAAGAAAAGTTTTGTTCAATAAAAAAATAACTAGCACGTTGCAACTTGCTGCAATCAAAAATGAGTTCAGATAGTGGTCCATTGTAGTTAATTGCTCAATTGCATCTCGGTTTTTATGAATATGAGATAGGCCGGAGCCCGGAGGTCTAATTAAGAAGCAAATATCCACATCCTAACTCTGGTTGAAAAGAATTATTATTGGTGTTGAAACTTAAGCTTTCTTCAGACATGTTTCTTAATTGGCTGCGATTTGGTTTATGATTTTTGTTTGCGGTTGCCGGTAGGTTATCCTATTCTATCTTCTCTTTGGCAGCATGGATGAATCAATGCCCCTTGCTGTGTTGAGCCTGCAAGACAGCAAGCATGTCTTTTACCACTGCTACATTTCATACTCTACTAATACTACTAGCTGCTACCATGCTCTTCTCTTCCCTTTCCTCTCCTATCCTCTCATCTTCTTTGTTTTGCCAATGATGAATTTGTCTAAATCCATAGATAATATGGGATATGAGCTGATGATCAATAACTTGTGAGGGACTTCGCATCATCACAACAGCCGCCCCTACTTTACCTTGACTCTTATTTGTTATGATGCTGTGGTGCTCCAAGTTTATGATCAAATGATGATTGACATATTTCTGAGGCCACTATTTGGGCCATATCTACCAAGTCTCCCCTCTACTTTCTCCTTTGTTTTGCCGATGATGAAATTATCCAACTGCATACATTAATTTAGAATATGAGCTGATGATGTAGACATGTTTCTGAGGCCACTATTTATGTAGTTCATCACTCTCCTGTCCTCTACTTTGTTTTGCCCACTCTTCCCTCTCATGTCCTTTACTTTGTTTTGCCGATGATGAAATAGAGCAACTCACCAATACTCTCCACTGCTTTCCTCTCCTACTGCTGTCCAACTCTCCTCTCCTATTCTAGTACTAATATCTCTACTACTACTATACTCTCTTCTCTCTACTGTATCTATGTATCTTTATTTGTTAACTGAGCCTGTGATGCTTCTTTATTTGTTAACTGAGCATATTGCCACTGCCTATGACGATCATATGCCAATTTTGAACACTTTGAGGACATTTTACCTGAAATGAGCACATCAATTGTTGAACTGATCACATGCCACTCACTGTTATTGCTTATATAGCATGTTGCCAATTTGGATGCCAATTTTAGTAAGCTAGCAGTAGTAACAGTTAGTGAATGGCATATGCAACTATGTTTTTTTGGAAAGTTTTCTAAACTGTTATTTCTCTACTATTTATAATATAATTACTGAGGCAGTGGCATATGAATGATGGAGTTTTACCCCCTGGACTATAAACTATTATCTTTTACCACCGCTACATTTCATACTATATTAATACTACTAGCTGCTACCATACTCTTCTCTTCCCTCCTCTCCTATCCTCTCCTCTTCTTTGTTTTGTCAATGATGAATTTGTCTAAATCCATAGATAATATGGGATATGAGCTGATGATCAATAACTTGTGAGGGACTTGGCATCATCACACCAGCCGCCCCTACTTTACCTTGACTCTTATTTGTTATGATGTCATGGTGCTCCAAGTTCGTGATCAAATGATGATTGACATGTTTCTGAGACCATCCTTCCTTGCCTTTTATTGTCCAAGTCCATGCATTAAGTTAGAATATGAACTTTCCTATTGGCATCATCATCACAACTACTACTGCTAGCTTACTACTACTGCTAGCTTACTACTGCTGCTAGCTTACTACTGCTGCTAGCTTACTACTGCTGCTAGCTTACTACTACTACTAGCTTACTATTGCTACTAGCTTACTACTAGTGCTAGCTTACTACTACTACGAGGTTACTACTCCTAGCTTACTACTACTGCTAGTATAGATGGCCAAACGGGCTGATCTAAATGGGCCGGCACGAGCATGGTCCGAGAAAGCACGGCCCGAAAACGGCCCGGCACGGCCTGCCTCGTGCCCGTGCTGGCATGGCACGCTCCCGTGCCCGTGCCCGTGCTGGAAGCCGCACACGACAGCACGGCACGGGCACGGCCCGGTCCAACGGCCGGCACGACGTCGGCCCGCTCCATCAGCCCGCTCCAGGCACGGGAGCCGTTGGATCCCTTCCCCCAAGCTATCTCCACCGTCCATTCCATCCTGTTACGTGGCCGATTATATAAGGAGGGGGGCGAAACCCTAGCTTACACTGTGCTCATTTCATTCCTCTCCCCGCCGCTCGCTCAGTCGCTCTCTCTCGTCTCTCCTCTCTGCGCTGCTGACCCATGAAGGGCGAAACCCTAGCCCTCGTCTTCCCGGTGGCCGGCGCCCGGCGGTCGTCACAGCCACACGGAGTTTGACGGAGTGGTGTCCGTCTTCACGCTTCTTCCTTCTTCTTGACCCTCGATGTAGCCTCGTCCTCCCTGCTCCTCCTCATCTCCATCCTCGTCGCTGAGATCTGTCTGGGGAGCTCCGTGGCCGTCGCCATGCGGTCGCGTTGAAGCATCCCAGATTCGGATCTATACGTTGACGACGTCGCCGCTGTCGCTGGCATCTCTGGTGCTCCGGTCGTAAAGGTGAGCTTCATGCCTTCGTCTCTTATTCTTCGTAACCCTAGATCCATAGATCTAGTGCTCTAACCCTCTCCTCTGTTCTTAATTTGAAGCCGTCGAGGAATCGGAGGCCTGGGACGGCGACATGTTGTCCGACGAGGAGATTGGTCGCACCATGACCGGGAATGTGGAGTTGCGCCTCTGCGGGATGGCAGGAGATGACGAGGACGACATCCTTTGGGACAGTGAGGAGCTCTTTGGTCGTGCTGTTGCCGAGAGCCACGCCAACCATACCTCTGCCTCTGCTGGTGACGGCAACTCCGGCTCTTCCTGTGCCGACGAGCCCCAGCAAGATGCTGCCGGTGACGGTCTCCCCCAGCCAGATGCAAACGGTGACGGCGACGGTAGGCAGGCACCTGTTCGCAACTCTACCTCTGCATGCTGGGATGACTTCACGAAACTCACAAAAAAGGTCAATGGTAAGGATTTCAGGTATGGTGCTACCTGTAATCACTGCAAGAAGGAGTTTAGTGCTATTTCTAGGTTTGGTACTGGGCATCTCCTCCGTCATGAGGAAAATTGTCCTAAAAAGCGTGAGAAAGATCGCTTGGCTCAGTCCCACATTACTTTTACTAGAGATGGTACTGTTCGTAATTGGAATTATTGTGCTGATGTTGCTCGTGTGGAGCTTGTTCGCTTGCTTGCTAGACTAGACCTTCCCCTCAGTATTGGGCAATCTGAGGCCTAGGAAGAGTACATCACAAAGGCTCATAACCCTAGATATAAAACTGTTTCTAGGCAAACAACAACTAGAGATCTTTTTAAGTACTTCAATAGTAAGCATGATAACCTGATTGATGCTTTCAAGAACAATGCAATTACTTCTGATATCTGGTCTGGAAATGCTAAACAAGATTATCTGAGTGTTGTTGCTCATTACATTAATGCTGATTGGCAACTTGAAAAGAGGGTGCTTGGGTTAAGGCTTATTGATGTGTCACATAATGCTGATAACATTGCTGAACGTGTGACTAATGTGCTTAATGATTATGGTATATTGAATAAGGTTTTTTTTCTGTCACTTTAGACAATGCATCTGCCAATAACAAAGCCATGGATACACTGAAACCTGTACTTAAGCAGTATTTGGGTGCAGATCTGTTTTTGCATCAACGCTGTGCTTGTCATATCATAAACTTGATAGTGAAGGAGGCTCTTGCTCTTGCTAATCCTATGCTTGATGCATTCAGAACTGCAATATCATTTATTAACTCTTCTAACCTAAGAATTGCTTCATATAAGAGTTATTGCATGGCATCTGGTGTGAGACCTAGGTTGTTTGGACTGGACCTGGATGTTAGGTGGAACAGCACATATCTGATGTTTCAACATGTGCTACCCCACCAGGAAATCTTTCATACTTTCATTGAGTCTAACTATCCTAGAGCTAGAGGTGCTCCCTTTCTTTTAACTCATGATCATTGGGCTATGGCAAGTAAAATTCTGGCATCCCTTGAACTGTTTTATGATTCAACTGTTGCTTTGTCTGGTGTGTACTATCCTACTGCCCCACTTATGGTTCATCATATTGTCAGGATTGCTATACACCTGCATAAGTACCAAAATGATGAACATATTAGAGTTGTTGTGCAACCTATGATTGATAAGTACAATAAATACTGGAAACAAATACCTGCACTTTGCTGTATTGCATTTATTTTGGATCCAAGAGCTAAAATTAAAGGTTTTAACAAAGTGCTTAGAAAGTTGCAATTGATTACTGATGCTGATTATTCTAATAAGTTGTTGGAAACTAGAACTCTTCTTTTCAAACTATATCATAAGTATGATGATCTGTATGGTAGTGTTAGGAAGAAAAGGACTGTCCCTCCAACCCTATCTGGTAAGAAAAGAACAGCTTGGGATGAAATATATGATGATGATGATGTTCTACCTCCTAATCTTGATATGTCCAGGGGTATACCTGCTACTACACTGCTACATGCAGCATCTGCTCCCACTAACAGTGGCTCTGAACTTACTGCCTACCTGGACTGTGACACAGTCAGCCAGCTAGATGATGATTTTAATATCTTGCACTGGTGGCATCAGCATAAACTAACTTATCGAGTTCTTTCTACTCTTGCTAAAGATGTTTTTAGTGTGCCTGTTTCAACTATTTCTTCAGAAGCTACTTTCAGCACCACTGGCATGATCATTGAAGAACGACAGTGGAGACTGAAACCAGAGGCTGTGGAGGCACTCACATGCATCAAGGATTGGGAAGCTACGGAGTCAAGGCTACAACATATGGTGGAGGACAAGGAGTTGGTGGAGGCTTTTGAAGAACTTTATCATGATTAGTTATTCATGTAATGGTCTGTAATAGTAATTAGGACTTGAACAATGCAACTGGAACCTGTGATGTAAACATTGAACAATGCAACTGGAGCTTGGCTGCACTCTTTTTCCCTGTATAGGGTTTCTCACAAGGGTGAGTTTTACCTAGACAGGTTTTTAATGAGGCAGCCATTGCACAAGCTCCCTTTTGGTTATCTCTTTGTTCTCTGTGTTCTTTTTCTTTTCTGATTTATGCTGGGAATTTGGTTATGTTATCTCATTTGTTTGTGATTTTGAACTGCAACGTGCTCGGGCCAGCACGGTACTGGCATGCTGCCGTGCCGAGCGGCACGGCACGACACGCTCCAAGTTCAGCCGTGTCGTGCTCGTGCTGGGAGGCTGGCACGGTAGCACGTCAGGCACGACACGGCAGCGCGTGCCAAATCATGCCCGTGCCGAGTCGTGCCCGTGCCGCGACGTGCCGTTCCGTGCTCGTGCCGTGTGGCCCGTTTGGCCATCTATAACGGCTAGCTTGTTACTCTTGCTAGCTTACTACTACTACTAGCTTACTACTGCATGTAGCTTACTACTAGTGCTAGCTTACTACTACTGCTAGGTTACTACTGCTAGCTGCCATACTCTTCTCTTCCCTCTCCTCTCCTATCCTCTCCTCTTATTTGTTTTGCCAATGATGAATTTGTCTAAAATCCATAGATATATGGAATATGAGCCGATGATCAATAACTTGTGAGGGACTTGGCATCGTCACACCAGCATCCCCTACTTTACCTTGACTCTTATCTGTTATGATGCCGTGGTGCTCCAAGTTCATGATCAAATGATGATTGACATGTTTCTGAGGCCATCCTTCCTTGCCTTTTATTGTCCAAGTCCATGCACTAAGTTATAATATGAACTTCCCTGTACTTGGCACCATCATCACTACTACTACTGCTAATTATTTGATTTCTTCTGTCGAGGTCGACAGACAGTGTAGCCCGAGGCCTCGAAAATTCTGAGTTGCCACCCCAGGAAGGGCAAGAGATAGAGGACCAGCTTACTCAGGAGCAGTTGGATGAAGAGTTACAAAATGATGTTGATGTAATGCTTACTCAAGAGGATGTTCATGAGGAGGAAGCTAGAGAGGCTGTTGAAGGTGAAGAAGAGGAGGATGAGGACGAGAGCTCATCCTCGGGGGGATATGTAAGTCCCAAGGATCCTCACCCAACAGAACCCAGACGGAGGCCAACAGAGGATGAGTTGGACCCTGATTTTGACATGACATCGGAGGTAGGGATACAAGCCTTTGCATCCTGTATAATTTGCTAAGGCTCTAGTATTGACATGTCTTATACGCAGCTCCCTCCTGGACCCCCAAAAAGACGACGTCGTCGTCCGGCACATTTTGTCGATCATGATGAAGCACGGGAAAGGAGAGAGAAGGCAACAGCCACAGAGTCTAACATTCAGACCTCTGCTCCACAGCCTCAAGCAACAACCACGACCACGACTCCCGCACCAAAGAGGGGACGAGGGAAAAGACGTTCAAACCAATATCCAAAGAAGGGGGTATGTTATGTGATAATAGCGGTCGGGCTAGATGGGGAGATCCTTGAGCCACTACAGTACGTCTCTAGATTTCGTAATGTAGTCGGGGCACTGGTAAGAGAGCATATGAACCCAGCAATCCGTATGTGGAGTGGATCTAATGGTGTACCTGAGAGGGAAAAGCAAGTGCTATGGGATGAATGGCCGATGGTCACTTTTAGGTTGCCGGAGGGAACTCATGAACTGGTAAGACAACATACTTTCAAGATGATGGGCAACGCATTCCAACGTTGGAGGTCATATCTAAACGTGACGTATGCTTCGAAGGGGTTAACTCCCTTCGAAGAGTTTGGCAACATAACTCACAATCAATGGGCGCAGTTCTTGGCTAAGAAGACTTCACCTGAAGCACTGGCCATTAGCAAACGTAATAGCGAGCAGGCAAAGAAGAACAAATACCACCCTCGCCTAGGCCCCGGTGGCTACAAGGGCAAGCAGGACAAGTTTCAAAAGTTGGATGCAGCAGCCGAGGCTTCAGAGGATCCAAAGATGCAGAAATTAGTGAAGTTGAAGACACGTGTGAAGCAATGGATATATGCGAGGAGTGTGGATTCATCGGCCCTTATGTCTGCCGAGCCAGACACCGAAGAGGCAGTATTGAGGATACTAAAATATGCTGAAGTCTCAGAGAAGGGCACATTCACCCCTTCTAGAGAGAAGGATGAGCTGAGCCTTGGCTTGGGAAACGCCGAGCACACCGGCCGCACCAGAGGTCTAGGAAAACGGACGACCTGGAAGCAAGGATTCAGAGAGGATAGCAACATCTATAAGAAACATAACAGAAATCAAGAGGCCAGTCTTGAGCTCCATGTGAAGGCTCTAGTTGCGAAGGCACTTTCGGAGCAAGGTCTGTCTACGGAGCCAAGGACACAAATTCAGCCGGTGGGAGAACTCGCTTTAGTTTGCAGCCCTTCGGATGTTCGTAGCAGCCAAGGCTCCACAACCTCAATCACCGTCGATCGCTTACGGGAGCCAGCTAGTTGCACCCTATTGGTTCCGGGCCAGTCAAGCAAGGTACGTGAGGTGGCAACAGGTAGGGCACATCCTCCTCGAGGCGTCTGGCATGGTAACCCCATTCCGGGCGACTACACAAGGGTCGAAGTGCATACCGTGAATCCCAACTACATTTCTTGGGAGATAGAATACCCAACTCCCGAGGGGCTTGTTAAGCTTGGAGATGTCATAAATCAGTTTATCCTTTGGCACAAAAAGGACATTGTGTTGAATGTTTCTTCGCCCACTCTTAGTGAAGTACATATACAGTTAGATGATCAATATGGGGACGTGTATTCACCGGCTCGTGGCGACGACATGACTAATGAGTTGCCACATTCTTCCCAAACTCCTAGGGACCACGTGCCTGAGGAGAAACAGACTTCTCCAGCTCGTCATACCGAGCAAGTGAGCGAAGGGATGCCACAATGTTCTCCAGCTCATCATATCGAGCAAGGGCATGATGACATGTCACAGGCTTGTCCACTCGAGCACGGGCCTGATGGCGAGCGAGATCCTTCTCAACAGGCACGACAGGAACAAGGACCGCCTTCTGAAAAACAAGGTGAGCGTGTGCCTGAATCAGAGGCTCGAAAGAAGATTCCCTACCATACGAGGCCAGTTTATGTCCCGATGAGAGACGTCTCGACGGTTGACAAGTGGTTTGCTCATGACAAGTTCCTGCCTGAGCACCAAATTAAAAGCCAATACGCTCGTGCTTCTGAGCCAACCGACACTAGCACACTCCACCAACCACCAAAGAAGTATCCAAATATTGAGGCCATCAATTAGACAGAGGATTGCCCAAAAAAATATGAAAGAGGCAAGAATTTCCTACCAAACCGAATCATGCAGCTTATGCCAGGTGGAATGAAAAGGTTTCATGATTGGTACTTGCGTGCTATGTCGATGCGACTAAATGAGATATATGCAACCTTCCCTAAAGGCACATTTGGAGGTTCAAGTGGGCATATTATATTTGACTTTGATGACATGCACGAATTCTTTCACCTTGGAATGATGGAAATGAATCTAGTCCGCGTGTGGTGCCTGTAAGTCCTTGCCATCTCGATCTGATATGAATGAAATCTTTGGATTTTCTTGTACCTGACCTATGTCGTGATTTGTAGAATGCAAGCACATATTGTGAAGCAGGCGCCAAGTCTCAGAGCTGGGTATATAGATCCTTTTTGGATCTCTTCATCAATTTTTAACGAACCCAAGCGCTGGAAACTTGATGGTGAAGAACTAGCTGCTGGAAAAACCGTTGAGGAGAAAGAGGCGATCCGGAAAGAAGCTATCACAAAAAGGCCTATATGGTTGCGGCACAGATTTCCAAAGCTCTTCTGGATCTCCAGCATAATGATATGATATGGATACCAAACCACTTTGGGTAAGTTCGACTCTATACTTGAATAAAGCATTGTTCGATATATTTAGTTTGTTGCAAAAGACCTTATTTGTTTCTTTAATGATTAAATTCATGCAGGAATCACTGGATTGTTGTAGGGGTCGATGTTGGGTTGAGCATGGCACATGTCTATGATTCGGCAGATTATGCTCCAACGACATACAAGGACTTCATATCGATTCTCAAGACGTAATCAAATCCTCATTTGCTTTTATATGTTGCTATACATACATGTAAACTTTGCTTTTTGATACTAACAAGTTGTCATTGATAAAACCATTTGAATAGGGCATTCAAGCACTATGTCGAATATCATAAAGGAAGGCATTGCCCAAAATTGAAGAGCGAATTGGCGATCAAGACGCTCTGTGCGGTACGTGTAACTTACATCGTTATACTCGATTACGTTAGGAAATAGCATTACTTACTATTTCCATATGCAAAACACACAGAGTCTCAAGCAGAGGTCTGGAAGTAACCATTGTGGATATTACATATGTTGTATGATGAGTAACACTAGTGCCTACACGAGACACCCCAATCTGGTTAGTTTCACACTTTGTTCCCTCATAGTATGAAATTTAGTTCCCTCATGTTATGAAATCTTAAACTTGTTCTCCTATAGTGGAAAGAATATAAAGACAAGCGAAGGAACCTAATCAAGGAGGATGAACTCCTAGGGCTCGTCGGCGACCTTTGCAACTTCATCATTGACGAGATTGTTGATTCTAGAGGCGCTTATCATGATGTAAGGTCCGACTTAGGCTCCAATCCACTTCACCAACACCTGCGTGAGACACACAGGCTCTGTCTTGGACGTTGATAACAATCTAGACTAAGATGCATATGGACTTGTAGGAATATTTGAACTTGTGAATTATGGTTATGTAATAGACTTTGCGATGAATTAGACATGTAATTTGTGGTTTATATTGTTCTTGTGTGGTTGTGGATGAATATATATATATATGTGGTGGTCAGATTTGAATTATATATTACGTGCTCTAGTCATATTTTAATTCAAATTTGAAATTTTTTTTTGCTGAAAAATAGGTTGTAGGGGCGGCTGTAGATTGAACCGCCCCTACAAATTATCACTTTAGGGGCGGATGTTGTTTCCGCCGCCCTTAGAAATACTATTTGTAAGGGCGGCTGGGTCACCAGCCGCCCTTACAAATGATATTTCTAAGGGCGGCTGATAACACTAGCCGCCCTTACAAATGTATTTGTAAGGGCGGTTGAGGGCGGCTGGGGCACCCGCCCTTACAAATGTTTTATTTATATGTGCGAGGCCGGAGGGGCGGCTGGCCCTTACAGAGGGTTCCTAGCCGCCCTTAGAAATGAATTCTGTAGTAGTGAGACCTAGGTATACTGTAGACCTAGGCCCAGACCCAGTTAGTTTCTGATGGCACTTGACTACTGGGCAGGCGGCCCGAGACGTTCAAGATCATCAGCCGAGCGCTTGCTTCCCAAGTCCACGCTAGACTACATACGTTCAAGATCAGGAGTACGTGAGCACCCAGACGAAGGGTCACGGTCTCAAGGAGTCACGGAGAGTCCGAGACGGAGCCGTGCCTTGCCGCCGCCGGCCCACGCTGAGAGCCAGAGACACGGAAACACCGAGGGTGCACTCCTAGGCTCGACTCAACGATGACGTCCATCAATTGATCATAAGTTCACCAATTATCACTTTATCAGTTCAACGGATCAAGCCCTAGTGTTTAGGTATTTTTCCTTAATTATTCTTTAATCCAAATTAATTATTTTGGACTTCTAGTGCTCGTACTCATATAGTCGTGTTTTTTTTTCTAATTTAGGTGTTATAATCTTATAATGTTACCTAAGAAACATTTGTACGGGCCTTAGAAAAGAAAACGAAAGAAACTAGAAGATCAATTTGTTTGGGTCTAATTTAGGTGTTGCAAGTGAATTTGCCGGATTCTTTGATGTCAGCGCTTGAGATTTTAGAGTTCATTGTGGCTGCAGATTGCTATCCAAATATTACAATTGCCTATCGAATCCTCTTAACTATGTCTGTGACTGTAGCTTGAGCTGAAAGAAGTTTCTCAAAATTGAAGTTGTTGAAGAACTATTTGAGATCAACTATGTCACAAGAAAGGTTGAATAGATTGTCTAAGTGCACCATCAAGAAGGATATTTGGACACTATTGATCTCAATACCATCCTTGATGATTTTGCATAAAGAAATGCCTAAGAGCAACTCCAACAGTTTGCTAAACATCACTAGGCAAATCTATACTTTTGCCAAGTCTAAAAACCATTTGCCAAGTGAATAAATAGACATGGTCCAACAGTTTGCTATTTGGTTTGGCAAATTTAAAATTTATGACCCATATATCTTAACTTGTTGTGGGTCCTCGGCTGGGCGACGCCCTTCAAGTGCACGTGACGGAGATTTGCCTGCACTTCTTCCACATTGCCATACTGTGTTTCTTGGGCCATCGGAATCTCGAGGTCGTCAAGACCAGCAAGTTCACCATCAACTTCGTTGGAAACTCCATTGCGAAGAATGTCAAAAATCCATCCCCTTCCGTTGCAATGACTGTAAAAAAAAATTAAAATGGCATCATCAATCTGTAAATAGAGATCGATCTAGCATATATGTACAGAAGTCCATCCCCTTCAATTATCAAGAACCATCGACCTACAGATCAAGAAGGACTCAGCGCTGCACCTACGGATCGATCCCATGTACAGATCGAGTCAGCATGCAACTAGCTGATCGAATACCATGTACATATCAAGTCAGCATGCACCTAGCTGATCGGATAGATCCCATGTACAGCTCCATTCACCTAGCTGATGGATCTGTCCTAGACCTAGGCACCGCCGGCAGACTGTCCAGCAACGTACAATGATGAAACGGGATCGAGGAGGGAAGAAAGCTACCTCGCGACGTCGGTCCTCCAGCTGGTGACGTCGGTCCTCCGCTCGACGAAGAAGGGCGTCAGCGCTGACTCTACTACCCGCCACGTTGGTCTCCTTGCGACAAGCCGACAAACAAGGTCATCCTCGGTCCGTCTACTCCTCGCGACGAAGAAGGGCGCGAGATAAAGGAAGCCGCATGCCGTGGGAAGGAAAGCGGGATCGCTTCGCGCGCGCGGGAGAAGGAGCGCCGTCGCGCGAAATAGAGATGCCAAGCGTGCGAGGCCCACGCAAATATGCGCCTGGAAGGCCCGGAGATGCCAAGTTCCCCAATTTGCCAAGTCCTTTTGCCAACTTGTTGGAGAACGTTTTTTGTAATTTTGGCAAAAATCCAAGGATGCCAAATCCTTTTGCCAAAATGCATCTTTTTACGAGAAGCAATGGATATTATGGAGTCATATTCTTCCTTAAGGTAATCATATTAGTTTTAGTCCATATTTTTCCTTAATAATTATGAAACTTATTAAATTAAAAATATATTACTGGATTTATTTTCGCTTTGCAAGAAAAATTAGCGCTTATATGTATTAGTATATTTATATATAGTCTAGAGGGGCCATAGCCACTAATTCGCCAAAGGGCCTTTAAAAACTCAAAGCCAATATATAATTCTTAGGGCGTTTTAGTTCCTCTTCTATTCTAAAAAATTTTGGGTTTTGATCTATCATTTTGTATAATAAAACTAAACACCATGCAAAATTTTTGACAAATAGATGGTTATTCTCCATGTAACATCCCCGATGTTACGGTTATTAAAACTTGATCATGTCATCATGAGCATTGCATCGCATACCTGCCAAGCACTTTATTATGCATCAACTTAAAACAAGTTTATTTTAATTGAATGTGCTTAGGGAATTAAGGTGTGTATATGTTGTGGATGGATGCTTGTGTTGGGTGCTAAAACCATAGGGTGAAAGATTTCCGAAAGATTAGGGGGGGGGGGGGAACCCTGATTTTTGAACCCTAGATTTGCCCCTTTTTGTGCAATTTAAAAAACAAGCAAAATTGGAGGTTGAGTCCAAAAGCAAAGTTGTAGATCTTGTCAAGATGTACAACTTTGGTGTTTTGAGTTTTTGAAGTTTCAATATAAAATTCAAAGTAATTTTGAAAATACAGATTTCCAGAAAGTGTCCCCTTTTCCAATTTGAACCTCCAATTCAAAATCCATTTGGAATTTTGAAAAGTGGCCAACATAAAAGTTGTAGAGCTCAAAAATTTGAACAACTTTCATGTTGGGAGTTTTTCAAGTTGTTTGGAAAAATCAAAAGTAATTTTGGAAATTCTGATTTGCCCCAATTCAAAAATTTGAATTTCCTTGAATTGAGTTTTGAACTTCAAACTGTTTGGCCAAATTCACCATGTTCCACTCAAAATTAGCTCTGGTCACCAAAATATGATTTGTAGCTTATAAAATTTTGCACAACTTTCATTTTGGTGGAAATTTGGTTTCAGTTCAAAGTTTGGCCGATTTTCACAAGGGGACAAAAAGGGGGGATAGGGGTTGCTACAGTGTCCAACGCGGGCTACGTGGACGCCCCGGGCTCACTTCCCCCTCGCCTTAAGCACCAGCATGGATGGCGCCGCGCGTTTTTCCCGTCCAGAGCCGAAGAATCCCGACGAGCTTCGCCCTCAAATTCACCGTGCTCGATTCCTCTCCAGTCAAATTGAGCACTCCACGACATTCGCCACCCCCTTGCGAGCTCAGCGCACCCCCTAGCTCACCTTCTAATCCACTCAATCGCCGGAGCTCCTCTGTCTTCTCCAACTTCGGTCGGAGCCGCCACCGTGGAGCTCTTCCCGTGGCCACGGTGTTCCCGTTCACCGGAACGACATCGTCAAGGCTAGAGCGCCCGCCCGACGACATCACCTCCGTCGCCAGCGACCATGGTTACTTCCTCGAGCCTTGCAGCGTGAGCACCATCCTCTCTAACCTCCGTGGAAGCTCTCTAGCCCGTCCGTTTGCACTCTACCGGGCCCTAGTGGCCGGTCCACGGTCGGTCATGGCACCCGCCCGCCATTCGCGTGGCCGAGGTAGAAGGGAGAGAGTAGAGCGTGAGTAGAGGGTGTCAACGGGGTCGCAAAGGCAAGGCGAAGCCGATGCGCACGCGCGCGCGGGCCGGGAACCACGCTAGCGGCGGCCAGAACCGTGGCCGAGCTGCCATGCGCGGTTGAGACGAAGCTGACAAGTGGGGTCGTCCCGTCAGCGTCTCGCAGAGAGGGGAGAAGGGGGAGCCTGACGAGCGGGACCCGCCCGTCAGCGACCGCCTGAGGAAGGAGGAGGCGCGCGCAGCGCCCGCGTGGGCCGAGCAGGAGCGGGCCGGCCTACGGGCCGATTTCCCGGCCACTCGCTGCACAGTTGTTTTCCTTTTTCTTTTTGTGCAATTTTTAAGTTATGTTTGATTTTGTGTAATAAATCTTGTGTTGATCCAAAAATTATGAAAATTTTTGTATAGGTTCCATAAAACAAATAGAACATAAGAAAAATACTAAAGTTCATTTTCTGATACTATGAACATATATAAAAATTCTGTCTTTTATTTAACAAATAAACTTTCCATGAATTTTTATAATTTTTGGGCATATCCAAAAATCACCAAAATTTGTGGGGAGTCTCTGATTATTATTCCCTAGCTCCACACAAAATTTGGTGGCATTTGAATAATGTCTAAATAAAATATTAATAAACCCTTATTTAGTAATTAAATAATAATTCTAGAATAATTAGATGATAATTAGTTAAATTCTCAAAATTTGGTTTTGAGTGATTTTGGGATTGTGTGATGACCTGAGGTCATTAACATTAATGACCTTTGGCATTTAATTATTGTTTGGCATTAATACTTAATTGCTGTTGTTAATACTTAATTAAGAATTAATTAAGATAAAAGGATTAGTGTTTATTCTGTGTTGCACCGAGAAGGCAAGTTGTACTCGACTTAATCCTTCTGGCATATTTGTCATACGCATATCATGAGTATTCATCATTTTGCGTATAGTGCCCGTGACCGAAGGAGCGACTTTTGAACCGAACCCTGAGGTTGGTGCTCCGTTCGAGGAAGTAGGATCCGAGACTTGGGAAGTCTCTGAGGGTCCCTCTCTGCCCTGCAATCAAGGCAAGCCCCGGATGCATTAACCCCTCCTTGAATGTTTTAAATCTTTTATCACTTATGAATTGAAATTGCTGCATTAGGTAGTTGAGAATTGGGTTAACCTACTTGTTGCATCTACTACCTTGACCTTTGTTATCTTGTCCTTTGCACCCGTTTATTTTAAAATTGTGTAGTGATGCTTAGCCCTGCTACTAGATAGGTTTTCAAACAAAGTTTGAAGGGTTGTTGTGGAATACACTTATGATCAATGATGTTTCAATTTGAGACCGGTCGGTGGACTTGCATTAAGAAAGGAGTCTTAAAGAGTGTCTCCAACTGTGTCGATTAAGGACCGTTCCGTTGATGGCCTGCTGGGTTGAGAATTTATAGTACTAGCCACTTGCCCTCGGTAAGCCCGTTCTTGTGATCCCTCGACGCAAACAGCTACTCGCGCACTGGGCGTGGAGTGATGGCGAGAGTAGTGTGTACCCACCTTACGGATCTGAGATGACCGGGAAACATCTAGATCGGCTGTAGGATGGTGGAGTACTATGCTCTCGGGTGCCGCGAACCTGGTCAAATTTGGGGAGAGCTCGATTTGGGTTGACGTATGCAAGATTTGGTTCTACATATGTCGGGTGGTTAGGAACTCCAGCTGGATTGCTAAGCGATTCGAATCGTCGTTGCTCCCCGATTGGGAGACTCAATTCCTTCGACCCTCATCGTAGTTAATTATGCAACTAAGTGATAAAATGAGAGAGGGGTAGATGTCTCATGAGGTTCGGATCCCAATTCCCAAACTCAGAGTGACATGAAGCTATGGCCGTTGGATAGATAGTATAGTGAATAAGGATTAGGAGCTCACGGACTTGTCTGTGGGAGGCAACTAGATAGACTGTCCTCGAACTCCTCGGCCTCGTAAGGAGAGGAATTCGCGGGTAAAACTTGAAAGTAAGGATGCACTATTAGTAAGCTTTTCAGCAAAACACTTTGGCTCCTTGCTCAGCCACTCCTTGTCTACCCTAAGCCTGCATCCCTAACTTCTCCTCTTTTCCCGCCGGGTAAGTCTTGTTGAGTACCCTCGTACTTAGGGTTTTATAACCCCTATTGCAGGTGAAGCTCAGGAGCCGACTTGTTTCGGACCCTGTTGTGTGACCGTCGTCGAGGTTGACGACGAAGAAGAGTGAGCGTGACCCATGGGCAGGGTCTGTAAATTTGTAATCTGTGTACTAAAGTTTAAGTTGCTCCGCTGGACCCGGCTTGTAATAACACTCTACTGTTTGGAAGAACTCCTTTTGTAAATTAAGTTATGTAATACTTCCGCTGTTTTACTCTGAAAGCTTAATTTGGTCTTGTGACGTCTGTGATACCGCAACGTCTTCGCAACGAATGATCCTGGTGTTAAGGTGGCCACTTGCTATCCTGTGAAGGAGAGAAGAAGAAGTTCTCGTTAATTGACCGTCACCAGTGGTTAGGACGAGCTTGCTTGATACACCACAGGTAGCGGTGGAATGAGTGTCCAGCGATGCTCATCGGACTTCTAAAGTGGGAGGATCCCCGGCATCACCGTCAGAGGTCCTTGGGACGATGACAGGTGTCAGTGGGCCCAAACACTTAGGGGGTTCTGCCACACTCCATTTTGGATTTTGACCTCAAGTAGCCAAAAAAAGCTCAAAAGAGTCTCAAGAGGCCCTCATAAGACAATAAATTCTGCATTTTGGATAAAATTAAATATAACCTTGAAAATTTGGCATTTTTTGTTCCATCATTCTAAAGTTGTTGGCATTTTACATTTTGCATTTTATAGGGAACTAAACACCCCATTAATATCAGCTGTGAATCTACATGGTCTCATCTGGTCGGGGCTGCCTGATCCCGAGAGTCCCTTGTACATGTATTCTTCTAAAAAATCTACTTTTCCTTCTCCAACTTTTATGAAAGTCTACTTTTCCTCTGTCAAATTGAAAACCGAGCAAATCACCTCTCTCAACTTTTCAAACCATACATTTCACCTCCCTAGAGTAGTTTCGAAGGTGGTTTTGCTACAATGAATGGCGGTTTCACTATAGTGGCAGTGGTTTCTCTCTTTTTTAAAATTATTTGGCTAAATCTTTAAAAAATCATAGTAAATTATAGAAATCATAAAATGGAAAATTTAACTTGTTGGAATCCACATGACTAGATCCACAGTGAATTTATAAGATATATTTTAGTATAAAGTTTTTGCTATGAAAGTTTTGCCTTTTTCTTTTTTTATTTATTTGGCTGAATCTTGGAAAAATTATACTAAATCACAGAAATTATAGATCTAAAGCTACAATAATTTTTTTTCTAAAGCATATCATATTATATATTCTATGTGTAGATACGCTCATGGATTCTAACAAATTTATATTTTTTATTTTATGATTTTTCTATAATTTACTATGATTTTTCAAAGAGTTAGTCAAAATAAATAAATAAGACAAAAGCTTCATATCAAAAAATTTATACTAAAGCATACTATATTATATGTTCATTGTGTAGATCTACTCATATAGACTGAATTTGTTGTTTTATGACTTTTCTGTGAATTACTATGATTTTCAAAAATTTAGCTGAAATAAATAAAAAAGAAAAAGACAAAACCAGTAGCAAAACCAACATTTACTGTGGCAAAAGCGTTTTTAAAACCGCTCTACGGAGGTAAAATGTACGGATTAAAGAATTGAGGAAAATGATTTGCCTGATTTTAAAGTTTTGGGAGAAAAAACAGACTATCATAAAACTTACGAGAAAAAAATAGACTTTTTCCTTTATTTTTTCACCAGCCATGAGTCCATGACCCTAGTAAAGAAACAGGTTGACCTAGTGGCCAAGCACCAACGACAGCACAACACATAGCCTTGTTTAGCCCTGTTTAGATTGGAGATGAAAAATTTTTGGGCGTTACATCGAATGTGTTAGAAGGATGTCGGGAGGGGTTTTAAAAACTAATAAAAAACAAATTACATAGCTATCTGAAAACTGCAAGACAAATCTATTAAGCATAATTAATCTGTCATTAGCACATATGGGTGTTGATACAAAAATAGATCTGCAAACACAAAGGGCTAATACCTGATTTCGATGTCAAGACATGCTGGTCGATTTGACCTGTTAATCGACAAGGATAATAATTCGAATACATTGGTCCCGACAACAGCGATACGCCCGGATGTCACGGCCAAGAGGTACTCATGCAGAACTCGAGGATCATCGAGTGCAACTCGCCGAATCGATGCGAACTCATAAAAATAAAAGTATGCAAATTGATGAAGTCGTCGAAAAGTAGATGCGAAAATAGGAGTAAACTTGTATTTGATATTGATTGATATATATATTTCATCACCTCTAGGCCGATATTTATACCCTGGTCTAGAAAGTTACAACCAAATACGACTAGGACTCAATTTTTAAGGTAACCAGACTCTTACATTAAGACATACTCTAACAAATATAGAAAGAATAAAATAGGATCTAACTTATCATCGCGTCCATCCTATTCACGATGAAGTCTCCATCGGCTCCTGCCCTGTCGGCAAGCTACAAGCTTCACCAGTAGTAGTCTTCACATCTTCCCTCATCGGCATTGGTAACACGGCATCAAAAGCTTTATCGGCAATAACCTCTGAATCGGCAAACACCACTTCTGACCTTATTAACCAACACTTTGATTTTAGGCTAATAGAACTCCTCTGTAGATCATCATCTTCCATCGGTACCACCCTCCATCGGCTGATCCTCATCGGCATTTTTTATTAGTATGAAACATTTTCTCCATTACCGATTGTTCTACTCCAATTATCTTGACCTGTGTCAAAAACGGTGTCAACACATGCCCCCAATTTTGGAGTATAAAATTATTAATGCTGTAAAATTTACTCTAGATAACGATCGTCATAATTATCTTCTTGACAAAAAATTGATGCCAAGTGTGGGGGTATAAACCCCTATACCCTTACGGCTAGACTTGGGCCAGGAAGACTTGGTCCATTACGAGACAGATCGAGGCTTGATCCAACTAATCGGCGTTTCACGCAAGGAAACGAGACGTGGAGATCAAGCGGGATTCTAGTCGGTTAGAATAGGAATTGATATCGTATTACCTATGACAATTGTAACCGACTAGGATTAGTTTCCAGATCTATAACTCTACCCTCTGGACTATATAAAGAGAGGCAAGGGACCCCCTTAGACAATTAAATTCAACACATAGCAATACAATCAGACGCAGGACGTAGGTATTACACCCACACGGTGGCCGAACCTGGATAAAATCCTTGTCTCTGTCTTGCATCACTATTGAGTTCGTAGTTTGCGCACCTGTCTACCGATAAACTACTACCGTGGGTATACCCCAAGGTAGACTGCCGACTAGCTTTCGTCGACAGTGGCGCGCCAGATAGGGGGTGTGCGTACAACTCTCCAGACGGACAAGATGGTCATCATCCCTGTTTCCTCTGCCGTGGCTGAAGGCCTCACGTTCACCGTCGGCCAGATCACCTGGACGACTCACGCCAGTGGCCTTAAGACCACGACTTTGAAAGAGAATCAACTCCGACCTAAAATAGTGGAAGTAGTGGCCCCGATCACACCGACCACAACCATTACGACCCCGACAACTCGACCTATGCTTCCTCGCTACAAGGGAAAACAAGTCGATAATTCCGATCTACTTGAAGCCATCGATCACGCCAACCATAGACTTCTCGAAGTCTCCGATCTGGTGGATTCAATCTCACACCAGACCGCTCGAGCACCGCACCAAAATTTTCCGACTCCCGTCGACCAACTCGTGCCACCACGCACGAACGGCTGGGGCGTCCTTGATGGTAACAGCAACTCCCAAAGGACGAACTGTCAAATTCAAGACAACCTCTCCAAACGAGAGTCTACCTCACGGTCTGAGTAACACGGCCGGCCAGGTCTCGCGCCATACTCAGTCTCTATTCAGGAAGATGGGCTTGTCATAATAACAACCCGAGCGACCAGCTCGCCACTTCGTCAATATGGTCTCTATCCGTACCTTGCCGGAAGACAACACCACCAGCACAAACTCAAGTACAGGCTCCGTCTCTACCGAGGTTCTACGCCCCGAGGACGAAGTTTATGACTTGGATCTCCTGCCTTATCCCCCGGGTTTTTCTCGCTTCCCAGTTTTTCCACCTCGACGTGGAGACTTGGTTTTCAATGTCAGCAATGATGAGCCGGTCATCGACAGAGAAACCGACGAGCAAAGGCAGCAGCGCGAACAGTGCAACGCTGACCGTGCTCAGCGACGAGCAGATGAGGAGCAGCGGCAGCTAATCCCGAATAACCTTGATGACGCCTTCGACATGGTTGGGAACCAGCATGTATTCAAGACACCTAGCGCCAATGTGGCTGTCGCCATGGCAAACCTTGACCGACTTCCAGACACCCCAGAATACAAGGGTGTTCGGACCAACATACGGGCGCACCTAATTGCTGCAATGGGACAGACCGCAGACCTCCTCAGAAGGGTCCAAGCCACCTCCGACCAGACCCATCGCAGCAGGGCCTCACCACGACCCGGCGGCCATCGTCGCAGCCGTTCGCCCACCAACAACCGCAGGAAGGAAGCTCACCACGACCAACGTGGTCGGGACGCCGGTCACAACCGTGAGCAAAGACGCTAACATGACCAGGAGGTAGACTAGGGATGAAACTGCGATCTACGGCAGAACTTCTCTCACAAGGACGCCTGTGAGCGCATCAACAGACGCATCAATGATAGAACGACACATGAAAACATGCGCCGCATCGAGTATGATGCAGCTCACGGCCCTCCTAGTCTAAAACAGTTCTCCTCAATAGGGGATGAGCATGTCATGGCAAATTATTTCCCGGTCGTCCTCAACCAAGCTGGTCACCAACGGCTCCTCGGCTTGCCTGAAGACTCATTTGACTCATCGGAGGAACTTCGGGAGGCGTTCATCGATAACTTCATTGCTACCTGTGAGCAGCCGAGAAATAAGTATGATCTTGAGAGGATAAGGGACTGGAAAAATGAGCCATTGCACGATTACATCCGATGCTTCTCGGATATGCGCCTCAAGATCCTAAAGATCTCCCATGATGAGGCTATTTCAGCTTTCATCAAAGGTCTCCGCTTCCACGAAGCTCTGAGAAGCAAGCTACTGCGCAAGAGGCCGACCACGGTCGCTGAACTCCTCGCCACGGCCAAAAATTACACCGATGCCGACGATGCAGAAAAGCTCATCAGAGAAGACGTCTGAGGAGCCAAGCAGCCTCCCCGACGGGACGATAGCCGTGGACGTTTGGACAACCGAAACCCTCGGCGCGGTGACAACCGTGACCACCAAGAAGGGTGGGATAGGCGCCATGACAACCGCGATGACTTCAGAGGTAAACGACCTCATGACAACGATCAGGAGGTGAACACAGTCAAGCACTCCAACGGGCGACGAGACTATCAGGAAGACTACAAGAAGACCTTGAAAGGACCGTGCCAACTTCATCCTAAGTCTAACCACACGATGGAAGAATGTCATGTCCTCAAGAGCATCTATAGACAGTGGGCTGCTCAGGGAGATGTCACCAAAACTATTGGGAAACATGACAGACGCAACCAAGAAGATGAAGATGATGACCAGGACAGGGACCCACGGCAGCAATACATCAATCCAACCGACGTAGTTCACTCCATGTTCGGAGGGAAGGTTTCAATCAAATCAAAGCGGGAAAGGAAACTTCTCAAGAGGGCCTTCCTAAATGTGTATAGCTCCGATGGTTTGATCACCGACCCTAAGTTCCCACCCTCGTCGCACCGAGAGATCTCCTTCAGCAGACAAGACCAATGGGTTGCCATCCCAGAACCAGGACGTTTCCCGTTAATCCTGGACCCGTGCATCAACAGCGTCAGATTCGAGCACGTGCTCGTGGACGGCGGCAGCTCCATTGACATCCTGTTTCGCAATAGCTTGCCTACTCTCAAGCTAATCCTGGCGCAGCTGAAACCATATGAAGCCCAGTTCTGGGGGTTCTACCAGGCCAAAGCTCTATACCTCTTGGCCAGATAATGCTACCCGTCCAGTTTGGAACGCCAGACCACTTTCGCACAGAATTTTTAAACTTTGTGGTCGCTGATTTTGATGGAACTTACCATGCCATTCTGGCCGTCCTTCTCTCACCAAGTTCATGGTAGTCTCACACTATTCATACTTGGTCCTGAAGATGCCAACCGAGAAGAGCGTCCTGACCATTAGAGGCAACGTCTACACAGCATATACCTGTGAGGAGGAAAGCTTCAAGATCACCGAAGCAATAGACCTCTCGATTTGGATGGCAGAAACTGTGTCCCAAGCAGCACAAGCTTCATCCGACCAGCCCAAGATACTAGAACAGTAGACCCCAAGAAAGAGCGTCAAGTACAAGGAACACAAGGAGGTCCAGCTGGTCGATGGTGACCTAGAGAAAATGGCTCTCATCGGAGCCAACTTGGACGCCAAATAGG
This sequence comes from Sorghum bicolor, assembly GCF_000003195.3. Lineage (NCBI taxonomy): Eukaryota > Viridiplantae > Streptophyta > Magnoliopsida > Poales > Poaceae > Sorghum > Sorghum bicolor. The sequence continues at coordinate 14,030,519 of NC_012874.2, forward strand.
AAGACGCGCTTGTCAGGTTTCTAAGGGACAACATAAGCGTTTTCGTATGGAAACCTGCAGACATGCCTAGTGTCCCACGAAGCCTGATCGAGCACTCCTTAAACGTCTTGAAGACCGCAAGGCCAATCAAGCAGAAACTATGACGGTTCGCTCGCGACAAAAAGGAGGCTATTAGGATAGAAGTTACATGGCTTTTAGCAACCAGGTTTATTAAGGAAGTGTATCATCCCGATTGACTAGCCAATCCGGTCCTTGTAAGGAAAAAGAATAATGAATGGAGAATGTGCGTTGACTACACCGATCTCAATAAACACTGTCCTAAAGATCCTTTCGGTCTCCCCTGCATAGAAGAGGTGGTCGATTCAACGGCCGGATGCGAATTATTCTCTCTCCTTGATTGTTACCCTGGTTATCACCAGATCTCACTAAAAGAGGACGACCAGATTAAAACCTCTTTCATCACTCCTTTTGGAGCATACTGCTACACCACCATGTCCTTCGGACTAAAAAATGCCGGAGCCACTTACCAATGCGCTATTCAGCAATGTCTCAACGATGAGATACGTGCCGACCTTGTCGAGGCCTACGTCGATGATGTTTTCGTCAAAACCAAAGACGCTAGAACTCTGATCGACAACTTAGACCGCACATTTAAAGCGCTAAACAAATACAAATGGAAGCTTAACCCCAAAAAGTGCATCTTTGGGGTCCCCTCCGTCATTCTGTTCGGTAATGTCGTCAGCCGCGACGGCATACGACCGAACCCCTCAAAAGTTAGGGCGGTGCTCGACATGCGACGACCTAGAAATGTAAAAGACATCTAGAAACTCATAGGATGCATGGCTGCCCTTAGCCGGTTCATTTCTAGACTAGGAGAGAAAGGGCTCCCCTTCTTCAAACTACTAAAAGCATCCTAAAAATTCTCCTGGACAGAGGAAGCTGACGCTGCATTCACACAGCTCAAGACTTTCCTCACTTCACCTCCTGTCCTCACCGTGCCTCAACCTAACGAGGACCTACTCCTCTACATCGCGGCAACCGACCGGGTCATCTCCACAGTGCTCGTAGTGGAGTGGCACGAACCGGGTCACGTCTACAAAGTCCAGCGACCAGCATACTCCATAAGCGAAGTCCTAAACGAGTCCAAGACCAGGTACCCCCAGATACAAAAGTTAATCTACGCCATTCTAATCAATTCCAGGAAGTTGAAACATTACTTCGACGGCCATCGCGTTATAGTAACTACAAGCTTTCCACTGGGGGACATCTTGCGCAATAAGGACACCAATGGCAGAATCATAAAATGGGCTATGGAGCTATGCCCCTTTTTGTTGGCTTTCTAGAGTCGTACAACTGTCAAGTCCCAAGCCCTGGTCAACTTCATCGTAGAATGGACGGATCTCAACGCACTGCCTACTCCAGATATCTCCGACCACTGGTTAATGTTTTTTGATGGGTCCTTAAACATCAATGGGGTTGGCGCCGGGATCCTTTTCGTTTCACCGAACAAGGACAAACTACGTTACATCCTTAGAATCCTCTTTGTTGACGGTTCTTAAGTATCAATTGTAATTATCAAATAAACAAGAGAAAGGACCATTATGCAAACAACACCTAGAATTAGGGTTTGATCTAACAGAATTCCACGAGTTTTGTTGTTTATCTGTTTCTGCAGGGGGTTATCAGGAAATAAGGAAGAAAGACCCACATGTCGGGATTACATAGAGATATCAACGCACCGCGCAATTTTCTATCATCTAGAAGACTCCAGAAGCCACGAGAACAAAGCGGAGGCCGAAAGGGGCTTGGCCTAGGGCGCCCGCCCCCTCTTGGATGCCAATCAGAACTCTTTTCGCGGACGACGCTCCACCGACCTAAAGGATCAAGGATAACCGTCCAATCAATGTCGGTTTGATCCAGTGGCTCACGTTCACTTGAGGGGACTATAAAACCAGACCCCCTAGCCCCTGGAGGAGACAAGTTCATCATAGAGTTGAGAGGAGCCCTCGAAGGAATACCTCTCCTCTAAATAAAATTTCTTTTGAGGCTTAGCATCCAATGTGAGTAGAAATAGATCTTCTAGTTTCTACTAGATTGAGAGAGATAGAGTGGAGGTGTAGATTGGAGGAAGCCTGGCCTGTCGGTGTAAACTTCGAATTTGTACCTGCAGGATCAAGTTCTCCTAACCCGAAGCTTGCTCCTAGGATTCTTCCGTATTTCGACTTCTAAATTCTAGTAAGTTCTTGTTTTATTGTTCTTTGGTTTATGAGTTTACTTTAATCTCTTCGCGTAGAGTTTAGAGTAATCATCTCTAGCGTAGACGTGGTGTTTGGGCTAGGATACTCATAGATATTCCCTCACTAGCTAGACCGTCATAGTAGCGAGGAACGTGACATTTCCGAGTTACCTTTGCAGAACATATCTCGTTAGCAGGAAGGATAGGGTTTATAGGTGCAGGTTGAACATCCTCTGTGGTGTCTAGATTCCGTTAGCCTCCCCAATAGAGCAGTAGATCATCCTTACCAAGGTTAGAAAGAGATTACGGTTGTAGTCTTCTCTATTTATCACTCACATCGAGAAACATTCTTTGTAGCCTAAAGGGTTAGTAGTAATAGACCGGGTTAGTCAGATGCACTCTTTCTCCTAGTGGTAAAAAAATAAATCCGATACTCTAGATAACCTCCCGGGTGAAGTGCTCTCCGATATCCGTGTGCTTGTGGATCAATTCCTTATTGCGTTTCGAAATATCAACAAGCATTTTTGGCGCCGTTGCCGGGGAGAAAGACGGTTTGCTGAGATAACCTTGAGTCTTACTACTAGCTTGTATCTATACTTTTATCTTTTCTTATCTTTTATATTCTTTATTTATTTTCTTTACTCTTACCTTATGGAAAACCAAAATTCTAAATCGAGCCATGAATCTGCAATACCTGCAGTAACTAACCTTGTACCATGGGAGTCATTACAGCCTATCCAAACATCCCAGTATAAGTTAAGTTCTAGGTTGATTGCCATGATTCAAAACCTATCTTTTTCGGGAAAGGAAGATGAAAACCCTTACCTTCATATTAGAGATTTTGAGTAAACATGTGATTGTCTTCGCATTGAAGGCATTTCTGATAAAACTTTATGTTGGAAGCTTTTTCATTTTTCTTTAAGGGGAGAAGCTAGACAATGGTACAGACAGAAGGTAAGTCAATAACGAGGTGAATGGGGAGTTTTACGAGCCAACTTTTGTCTAGATTTTTATTCCCTCGACCGTATCGGCGACCTTAGACTCGAAGTCCTATCTTTTAAACAAAAAGATAATGAAACTTTGGGAAAATCCTGGAAACGTTTTTCTGATCTTTTAGAATCTGGTCCAAACCTTAATCTTGAAGACCCTGTTCTTTTATTTCACTTTTTTCGAGGTCTTCAGAAAGATCATAAACAAATGCTACATACAATGTCTAGAGGTTCTTTCTTTCGCATCCCTAATGATGATGCTAGAGTGATCCTAGATAGAATCCTAGAAGCTGAGATGGATAATACCCTTCATGATGAAACCCACAAAACCAAAGTAGACACTCTGCCAAATTCTCCATCTACTTTAGCTATCCCAAGTTCTGAGCCACAAAAGGAAGAAATTCCACCACCGGATTTCATGCTGGATATAGAATCTGATCTTTTTGCCGATTTTGGAAATATTTCAAACTACCATTCTACTAATAGACCCCAAAATGGCCATCTTAGCATTTGTTTACCAACTGAATATCAATTGAGAGAGCTTATCGCAGTCATGAGTAGCGAATGGTTGGAGGAATCAGACCTTTCCTCTGATGTGATCCGTTTGGACACACCCTCTATAACTATACGTTGTGCTTATGATTCTGATCAATTTGATGGTCTCTATAATCCTGTTGTGGGGATCAACATCATGTCTGAATCTTTTGCACTTAAACTATTTAAAAACTTGTTCTTAACCCCCACAACAAAAGTCATCAAGGAATCTTCACGACGATTAGTCCCCAGTCTTGGAATTATTAATGTCCTACCCATTACGGTAGAAGGCTCCATGGTTCATTTGAACTTCTATATCTTTGATACATGGGACTTCGACCTGTTGATGGGACAACCTTTTAGAAGACTCCTTTATGAAGGTCATACTGGAAAGCTACACATTTCTTTTGGAAAAACTTTTAAATTCCCCATAACAATTTCACACTCCTTAAACAATAAGGCCGAGTCATATCTTTTGCCTGATCCTATGGAGGAGGTAAAGACTGCATCTCTAGAGCTTTTAGATGAATCAGACTTAGAAGACGAAACTCCTTTCTTCACAGAAGAAGAAGCTGAACCTTCTGAACCTAAACCCTTAGATGAGTTTGCAGAAACACCTAGACCTCCCATAGAGCTTAAAACTTGACCACCCGGTCTTATTTATGCTTTCCTAAACAATAATCCAGAGTTTCCTGTGATCATTAGTGATAAACTCACTCAGGATCAAACTCTGCAATTAATGATCATTCTTGAAAAACATCACTCAGTTTTTGGCTACTCACTCCAAGATCTTACAGGAATCAATCCTATGATTTGCACCCATCGTATTCCGACAGATCCTTCTGTTTCACCTTCTCGAGAGCCCCAACGTAGACTTAACAATACGATGAGAGAGGTAGTTAAAAAGGACGTTATAAAGTTGCTGCATGCAGGGATTATATATCCTATGCCGCACAGTGAGTGGGTAAGCCCAGTTCAAGTTGTACCTAAAAAGGGAGGCATGACTGTTATTATTAATGAAAGGAACGAGCTAATTCCGCAACGCACCGTCACAGGGTGGCGATGTGCATAGACTATAGAAAACTGAACAAAGCCACAAGAGAGGATCATTTTCCTTTACCTTTCATAGATGAGATGCTAGAGCGATTAGCGAACCATTCGTTCTTCTATTTCTTAGATGGATATTCAGGGTATCACCAGATCCCGATCCATCCCGATGATCAAAGCAAAACCACTTTTACATGCCCATACGGAACTTATGCTTACCGTAGAATGTCTTCTGGGTTATGTAATGCACCAGCTTATTTTCAAAGATGCATGATGTCTATATTTTCTGATATGATTGAAGAAATTATGAAAGTTTTCAAGGATGATTTCTCTGTTTATGGAAAAACTTTTGATAGTTGTCTTGAAAACTTAGATAAGGTTTTGCAAAGATGTGAAGAAAAGCACTTAGTCCTTAATTGGGAAAAATGTCATTTTATGGTTAGAGAAGGAATAGTGCTGGGACACCTAGTGTCTGAAAGAGGTATTGAGGTAGACAAAGCTAAAATTGAAGTAATTGAACAACTACCTCCACCTGTGAACATAAAAGGAATTCAAAGCTTTCTTGGCCATGCTGGTTTTTATCGTAGATTCATAAAAGATCTTTCATTCATTGCTAGACCACTTACTCTTTTGCTAGCCAAGGATGCTCCTTTCAAATTTGATGATGCATGTCTAACATCTTTCAATTTATTAAAGAAAGCACTCATCTCTGCACCAATCATTCAACCCCCTGATTGGTCGTTGCCTTTTGAAATTATGTGTGATGCTAGTGATTATGCTGTGGGGGCAGTATTGGGACAAACTAAAAATAAGAAGCATCATGCAATTGCTTATGCCAGTAAAACTTTGATAGGAGCTCAACTTAATTATGCAACCACTGAAAAAGAGCTTCTCGCTGTTGTCTTTGCCATTGATAAATTTAGATCTTATTTAGTTGGAGCTAAAATAATTGTTTACACTGATCATGCTGCAATAAAATATTTGCTCACTAAAAAAGATGCTAAACCTCGCCTGATTAGATGGATCTTATTACTCCAAGAATTTGACTTAGAAATAAAAGATAAAAAGGGAGTAGAAAAATCTGTTGCTGATCACTTGTCTAGAATGCATTTTAAGAGTCCACAGGAAACCCCCATCATTGATTCACTCCGGGACGACATGCTCTACGGGATTAACAGGTCTGACCCCTGGTATGCAGATATTGTTAATTTTATGGTTTCAGGGTATGTACCACCAGGAGCAAACAAGAAGAAGCTTATTCAAGAAAGTCGTTCACATTTATGGGATGAGCCATACCTCTTCCGAGTATGATCTGATGGCTTACTCAGGAGATGTGTGACCACTGAGGAAGGATGTAAGATCATCGACAGATGTCATTCATCACCATATGGAGGTCATTATGGAGCATTCCGTACACATTCAAAGATCTGCCAGTGTGGATTCTACTGGCCTACAATGTATGAAGACACGAAGCAATGTATCAGAAGATGTGGGCCATGTCAAAGGCACGGAAACATAAATACAAGAGATACCATGCCACTCACCAACAACCTTCAGATTGAGCTCTTTGATGTATGGGGAATAGACTACATGGGTCCATTTCCCCCATCAAAGTGTGAGTACATCTTGGTGGCAGTTGATTACGTCTACAAGTGTGTAGAGGCATTACCTTACAAGCATGCCGACAACATCAGTTCAAAGAGGATGTTTGAAGAAATTATATTTCCATTATTTGGAGTACCCAGAGTAGTGATAAGTGATGGAGGAGCACAATTCATCGACAAACGCTTTAAGCAATATCTATCAAAACATGGAATCTGTCACAACGTCGCTACCCCCTATCATCCTCAGACAAGTGGCCAAGCAGAAACTTCCAACAAGCAAATCAAGAATATTCTTCAAAAGACAGTGAATGAAATGGGAACGGCATGGAAAGACAAGTTACCCGATGCACTCTGGGCATACCGGACAGCGTACAAGACACCAATTGGAATGTCCCCATACCAATTGGTGTACGGGAAGACTTGCCACCTACCTGTTGAACTAGAGTTCAAAGCACACTGGGCCATAAGGAGATGGAATATGGACCTAGATGTTGCTGGAGATCATAGAAGAATGCAACTATCAGAATTGGAAGAATGGCGAGAGAAAGCATATCACAATTCAAAAATCTACAAAGAAAGAGTCAAAAGGTGGCATGACAAGAGGATCAAGAAGAAGGAGTTTGCACCCGGAGATAAGGTATTACTTTTTAATTCCAGGGTAAAGCTTTTCGGGCATGGAAAACTCTAGAGTAAATGGGAAGAACCATTCAAGGTAATCAATTCATCATCCCATGGAGCTATCACACTTCAAAACGACGAAGGTACGTTATTCAAGGTAAATGGTCAACGTCTTAAATTATTTTTAGAGCCCAATAAAGAATTAGAAGAAATAGACGTAATCCATTTTTACCTTCCCATGGAGAATTAGAGCCCAACCTTTTTAATCTGACGTTTTTGGGTCATACATATATTTTCCTAATAAGTTTTGCATCTAGAAACACGCTCGAGGAAGCGGGCCCACTGAGGGGCCAGACACAGGGCGGGCGCCCTCATCAGGTGGGCGGGCGCCCACCTCCTGCCCCCTCTCGGTCCCGATTTTCTCTGTTATGGAAATATAGTTATTGTAATATGAATAATCCCTCAGATGGAAAGTTTCTCACGCACATCGACGGGAGCAACCCGAACAACCCCTAGAGGCACTTTTTGACCCCTATATAAACAGACCCCTGACATCAGTTTTCAAACACCAATCCACCAAGCCTTCTCTTCTTGTTCAATTAGAGCTTGATTAGTCCCTTGCTGCTCCAATGGCCGAGAAGTTCCACGATGATTGGGAAGTCGTCCCCTTCAACCTCAACATGAAGCCTGAGGAAGACCCCAATGCCCGTGCTCTCGTCCCGGCCAACACAGAGCGACAGCTAGAAGCCATGCCATTACGCCAACGCAGCTCCGCTCAATCCTATCATGCTCAACCAGTTCTCACCGCACCACCACAACCCCTACTCCTCAAGGGATCATCATCCAAGACGAAGACCACCATCAAGGTGCCAACCGACACGAGGATCCTTCCACCCGGACCCAATGAGAGGGTCGTTGGAGTCAAGACCAACCGGAGTGGCGAGATCAGCAGCATACGCTACACTACGGAGGAGGAGAGACCTTACTTTGAAGGGATTAGAGCAGCCAAACTCCGTTTCATCCCTCCAAAGGCAGCCCCGAAGCATTCTCTCAATGCTTTTGAGACACCTCCCAAGCGTCACAAGACTATAGTAGATATTGATGAGGACGTTCGCAGGCTAGACAAAGTTATCATAGAGCTCTAGTCCTCGGTTAATTCCCTCACTAGGCAGCTCTCTAACCACAACACCGTTATATTAGGCCTTAGGCATGATCTTGCTAGTGTCAATAAGAAGATTAAGAAATTAGAGCGCCGCTAAGTTATCTAGATTAGACCTTGAGGCAATGCATCTTAGTTATCTATGTTTAAATTCGGTTTAGGTTTACTATTATCGTCAGTTTGCTACTAATCATTTGTAATAAATGCCTCAAGAATAATAAAGAATATTATTATTATTATTATTATTATTATTATTATTATGTTTTGTGTGTGTCTCTACTTTATTTTTTATGCAAGAAAGCAGAAAACAAGTATGGGGGAGATCCCTTGACATGCCAAACACACTTCGACTACACCACTCCACGATTCAGGTACATATTCTGCACACTTTACTTTACACATACACATGTATATCTTGGATTATGCAGGATATTGTTTCCGACATGATAAATTAACAAGGTTAAAATGTTTCTAAACATGATTAATCTCACTCTGTGATATTTCCTGAAAACTTGCAACCATTATAAAATCATTTTAAAACGCAGTGTTACTTAAGTCATTATGGAATATGAGATGGTAGAGTATGAGTTTCTTATTCTTGATATCATTGTTGCATGGAAAATTTATCTTCAAAATTCTAGCTACCATCCTCAGTGTTTTATATGCCTGATAAAACTGAAAATATTAATTATGATTATAAAGGCTATCTACTCTGTATTGAGTTTGTTCAAAATGAGTTAGACCTTTGTTGAGAGATTTATCATGCTCCTAAGATCAAGACATTTATTCAGAAAGATTCACTCTTCCGAAGTATTATTGCATTAGAGGCATGGGCTATGCAAAAATAAAGATATTTCGAGGAAATAAAAAGGGGCAAGTGCTCGATAACCTCGTAGAAAAAAATGGACAAGTGTCCGGCAGTAGAATTAGGGGTATCTCGGTATCCATTTAAAAAAAAGAAAGGAAAAGAAAGAAAATGATAGCCCATGGTCCCTCTAATAAGCAATATGCCAACAAGAGTTGACAAAGATTTTAATTTCCAAAGTCTTTGATCTAAGAGTATGACATTCTTCTCCTCGGATCCCGTTTTGATCAGGCAATAAACGCAAAGTAAGTATGCTTAAGAATTTTGCAAATTAAAACAGCCTCAGTGAGATATGTAAAAGATAATGAGTGACCTGAGAGAACCTATGAGGATAAAAGGTATGCTAAATTTCTTTTCAAAAAAATACAAAAACTCCAAGTGACAGGATTGAGAAGGAAGGATCTCTACTCTTAACCATATACTTCCCTGACTATAGTACACAGTGGATTTTAATACCCTGCAAATATGAAGAGAATGTTTTACCCTAGATATTGTTCTTAACCATCCTTTTCTCGAGGACGAGTAAAAGCCTAAGTATGGGGGTATTTGTTGACGGTTCTTAAGTATCAATTTTAATTATCAAATAAACAAGAGAAAGGACCAATATGCAAACAACACCTAGAATTAGGGTTTGATCTGACAGAATTCCACGAGTTTTGTTATTTATCTGTTTCTGTAGGGGTTATCAGGAAATAAGGAAGAAAGGCCCACATGTCGGGATTACATAGAGATATCAACGCACCGCACAATTTTCTATCATCTAAAAGACTCCAGAAGCCACGGGAACAAAGCGGAGGCCGAAAGGGGCCTGGCCCAGGGTGCCCGCCCTGAGGACCAGGGCGCCCGTCCCCTCCTAGATGCCAATCAGAACTCTTTTCACGGACGACGCTCCACCGACCTAAAGGATCAAGGATAACCGTCCAATCAATGTCGGTTTGATCCAATGGAAGGATCAAGGATAACCGTCCAATCAATGTCGGTTTGATCCAATGGCTCACGTTCACTTGAGGGGACTATAAAACCAGACCCCTTGGCCCCTAGAGGAGACAAGTTCATCATAGAGTTGAGAGGAGCCCTCGAAGGAATACCTCTCCTCTAAATAAAATTTCTTTTTAGGCTTAGCATCCAATGTGAGTAGAAATAGATCTTCTAGTTTCTACTAGATTGAGAGAGATAGAGTGGAGGTGTAGATTGGAGGAAGCCCGGCCTGTCGGTGTCTACTCCGAGTTTGTACCTGCGGGATCAAGTTCTCCTAACCCGAAGCTTGCTCCTAGGATTCTTTAGTATTTCGACTTCTAAATTCTAGTAAGTTCTTGTTTTATTGTTCTTTGGTTTATGAGTTTACTTTAATCTCTTCGCATAGAGTTTAGAGTAATCATCTCTAGCGTAGACGTGGTGTTTGGGCTAGGATACTCATAGATATTCCCTGACTAGATAGACCGTGGTAGTAGCGAGGAACGTGACATTTCCGAGTTACCTTTGCAGACCATATCTCGTTAGCAGGAAGGATAGGATTTATAGGTGTGGGTTGAACATCCTCTGTGGTGTCTAGATTCCGTTAGCCTCCCCAATAGAACAGTAGATCATCCTTACCAAGGTTAGAAAGAGATTACGGTTGTAGTCTTCTCTATTTTTCACTCACATCGAGAAACATTCTTTGTAGCCTAAAGAGTTAGTAGTAATAGACCGGGTTAGTCAGATGCACTCTTTCTCCTAGTGGTAAAAAAATAAATACGATACTCTGGATAACCTTCCGGGTGAAGTGCTCACCGATATCCATGCGCTTGCGGATCAATTCCTTATTGCGTTCCCAAATATCAACACTCTTCTCGGCGTCCAACAATGTCGCCGAGTACGAAGCATGCTTACATGGCATACGACTGGCCGTGGAATTAGGAGTCAAGCGCCTCTATGTTCACGGCGACTCCGCCCTGGTCATTAACTAGTTAAATAAGGAGTGGGACACGACACATGAGAAAATGGATCTATACTACAAAGAGATCCGTAAATGGGAAGCAAATTTCTTTGGAATAGAGTACATACACGTAGTCTGGGACAAGAATCAAGCAGTAGATGTGTTGTCAAAGATAGGATCATCCCAGGCCTAGATTCCACAAGGTGTTTTCGTCCAAGACATTGACAAACCAAGCATCAGAAACGACCTAGTCGACAAGCCAAACAATGAGGCACTGCTCGTCCTGGACGTCACCCCGACAACCAGCAGCGACGACTGGCACGCGCCTTTCATCAAGTATCTCTTGGATGGTTTAGGATTTCAAGACAAGACTGAGAATGAACGCCTCATTCGATGGTCCGAAAACTATATACTGGTCGACGGTCGACTTGTGCACAAGAACGCCAATTTAGAAGTCTTGTTGAAATGCATCACCCAAGACGATGGCATCAAGCTGCTAGATGACATACATGTTGGATCCTACGGCAATCACGCAGCTTCTGGGACGCTGGTCGGAAAAGCTTTCCGAGCAGGATTTTACTGGCCGTCCACCGTAGCCGACGCCGAGAAACTGGTCCGACGTTGTGAGGGTTGTCAGTTCTTCGCCAAAAGGACTCACATACCTGCTCACGAAATCCGGACGATACCATCGTCTTGGCCATTCGCATGTTGGGGCCTTGACGTGATCGGGCCATTCAAACCCACTCCCGGCAATTTCAAATTCGTATTCATGCTTGTCGACAAGTTATCCAAGTGGATCGAGTACATGCCATTGGTCAAAGCAACTTCAGAGAAGGCTGTAGAATTCCTCAATCAATCATACACTGATTTGGGGTTCCTAATAGCATAATCACCGACTTGGGCGCTCAGTTCACCGGCACTACATTCTGGGACTTCTGCGATGACAGAGGCATAGTCATAAAGTACGTGTTGGTAGCTCATCCCCGAGCCAATGGACAAGTCAAGCGAGCCAATGGGATGATTATAGACGCCTTAAAAAAGAGGCTATACAAGGAAAATGACAAAGCACCGGGAAGGTGGATGAAAGAATTGTCAGCTATGGTCTGGGGTCTCCAAACGTAGCCTAGTCGGAACACTGGTGTATCCCCCTATTTCATGATATACGGGGCTGAGGCGGTGCTCCCCTCTGATGTAGTGTTCGCATCTCCAAGAGTCGAGCATTTTGACCAGTCTTTAGTAGACCACGCTAGAGAACTTGAAATCAATTGCACGGAGGAGAAACAGTTAGATTCCTGCCTGCGAACAGCAGAGTACCTCGAAGCTATGCGACGATACTACAACAAGAATGTCAAAGATCGCTCCTTTGTGGTCGCCGATCTGGTACTCAAATGGAAAACAAGCCAGAAAGGAATGCACAAGCTATCCATGCCCTGGGAGGGACCTTTTGTGGTCGCCAAAGTCATGCATCCCACCTCTAATAGGTTGGCTTACCCAGACGGAACAAGTCTACCTAACTCCTGGCACATAGACAAACTGCGACATTTCTACCCCTAAGAAGCAGTACATCTTACTTGTATCTTTACCTTATAAATAATAAGAATTTTTTTTTCACCATATAACTCCTTATATGCAGATCACTCGACAAGAATGACACTGTTTGTCCTCGACACATCACACAACAAAACCAACCAAGGGCACCCAAAAATATTCAGTGATAAATCACTTTCACAAATTACTTACAGCGCTCAAAACCATGGTTCTTTAATCTTCACATTATTAGAAACTTTATAAACAAAGTTTACAGTAAAAGCCCGTCTGGGCGGTTCCTAGGATACGCCTACAGATTAAACTGGAGCCTAGTGCTCGGGTTGCTCGCCCGTACGGGCCTCCGGTGCCGTCGAAGGGGTCGGGGCCACCGGCGCCTGGCTGGTCCGACGAAAGCTAGTTGGCAATATGTTCCGATGCTAAGTCTGGGTAAATTCAGCCCTGATTTTCGTGTCTCGATAAATATCGCACAACCTCCAACCACCTTTGTCCTGATCAGAGCTAGAGCACAAGGGTAGCAGTCCATCGGCAAAGGCTTAGCATCGGAACATATTGCCGATCCAATTAAAATATTCCACATATCAGAATACCCCCAAAATTATGATTACCTGCCATCAAATCATCCATACAATCCCTAGATTGTCGTGCGAACAGTTAATATATCCATCTGAACAACCTTGATTTTTACGCGTACGGTAGAGAGATAAGTCTGAATGCCCCTGCTTAATTTAACCTATAAATACATCCCCTTCAGATGCTCATGTCTACCTTGCCATCTTCATCTCCAAAGACCTACCTCCTCCGGCAGCGATCTTGACAAACAAGTATGCGACCTCAACCATCAAGAACCTTCCTCGGCAGAATCTTCGAGTTTTCGACCTCATCTTCATCCTGCTTAGAAGAAATGGTAATCAACTTCAACGTTCTTGAGGTCAATCCCGTATTCACCCTCTTTTACTGTAGTTCTTGTTACTTTCACAAGTTCATATACTTAGCAATTTCTTTTCTTTTCCTCTGTCTCTTTGATCTTTTAAACTTAGGATCTGAGCGATAAATAGTTATCCCAACCGATCAGCCACATATCCAATGCTTGGGCCTGATGGGCAATCTAGATCCAACCGATCTAATAAACATAGAAACCAACAGAATCCTATTTAGAGCTGAGAATTTTTCCCTAGATCTGTGGAAGGATACTTTCCGATCCTGGCCCAAAACCACCAAGGGATGGATAAATTGGTTCCTGAGGGTTAGCGGATCTAATGAAGTGCACTGGGCAGAACACAAACTAGATCAGTGCATTAGGCTCTCCATTGCTGATATGGATAAAAATTAGTCGATGATGATAGCAGCTGTTTGTTTTTGGTCAGACACCCTTAATGCTTTCTTGTTCGGTCATGGCCCAGCTGCTCCTACCCTTGCCGATGTGTACATGCTCACGGGCTTGGACATCTCAACTACCGATGACGGTAGGCTTTTTAACAGAAAGTCCGAGTATAAAGTAAACACTCGCAACATCGGCGGCTGGACAGGATACATCCAAGAATATTAGAAAACTAGATCAGTTGGCCAAAGAGAACACACTATATTCTTGAATATGTGGTTGGACAAGTTCATTTTCTGCAGCCGATCGGTAGGGCCAACCTGTGTCTATCTTGTAGCAGCCGAGTCACTAGCCAACGGTTCCAGATTCCCTCTTGGCCGATACCTCCTGAGCTCCACCTACTATCTCCTCCACCAAGTAGCTGAGAAGCTCTTGCTTGGTGAACCCATCAGCAATCTGGGAGGCCCATGGTGGTTCATCAACATGTGGCTAAATGCTCATATGCACAAGCGTCTGCAGTGGAATTTCTTTACTCAACAATTCCGACAGGACATCGCTGAAGATTATGAGCTGGCAGATGATGAATCGGCAACTCGTCCGCCCCTTAACTTTGGCGAAGCGATCATAGTCCTTCTTGGGACTAAATCAAATGAAAATCAGATTGGTAGATTTTTTCAGACTTTCTACAATGGCCTCTCGCATGAGCATCGGGCTTGGATGCCCTACATTGACGAGGAATCCAGCTTCCCCTTACTCTTCAATCTTGCCGATGAAGCACTGAATAAGGACAATGATATAATGATGGCTGTCATTACTCCCCGGGCGATCCTAGTGAACACATTCAGTAGTGGGAAAAATACCAGCGTCACTTATGAATTTTACAACCCATCGACAGTAGCCCGTCAATTGGCCTTCGGTCAACTACCGATTAGGCTTTGTTATGTCGATGTGATCAAGCCAAGGGAGACAATCACCAGTGGACTTGACTGGATCAGGATAGCTCAACTTCCTCCCGATGCTGATACTACAGACATCGATTTGTTTACCTTGGTACTGGCCTCCTTTATTACTGAATCGTATAAATCATGGTGGCAAGAATTGAAAGGGCAACTGTTTGCAACATCGGCTCATATATATCGGCACATGATTGACTCCGAGCACGATATCCTCGATGACACAGTAAGTCTTCCCTCAACACTTAGTCTTTTCTTCATCTTTAATTCCATCAGTAACTAACTCTTTCATTTGACAGGTCAATGATCCAGCACTAGCAATGAGCAAAAGTGGGCGGCCATTTGATCTCTGACCAGTGTCTCCGGCTTCTCCCATCATTTACAATGCCACCACTCTAGTAGCTCTGATGCATCGAGGAGCTCGCCCTAGAAAGATCACCACCAAACACCCAAAGGCTGCTCCATTAGTTGCTGCTGCTACTGTGGCACAAGCTTTTAAGGTAACAACCCTAATTATTTTCATCATGCCGACTCAGTTTATACTTACACCATCTTTCAGGGCGTAGCAACCACAATTGGGGCATCATCAGCAACTCCCCCTGCACCAGATACTACTACTCTTGACGAATCCTCCGAGGTATTCTCCTATTTCCATATCTAACTTATAAGACATATGCCTTATACTAGTTTTGCAGCAACAAGCCAATATATCAGCAAGAACAGGTGCCGATGCCCCCCAGCCAGTGGCTACCAAAGCATAAGCTAAGCGTAAAGCCACAAAAGACACTAAGGCCTAGCCGAAGCGATAGAAAGTTGTACCATCTTCTCCCCCTCAACCGGTACCTTAGAGTAAATCTGAACCAGCCGATGCACCCGAACAAATAGTCGATCCATCCGATCAGGGTACGTCATCGGCCGTCGCTTCTGAGCAGGCCATTGTTCTACCTGCACAAGGTATGTTATCAGTTGCTAAATTCTAGAATTCACTACCGACAAACCAGTAAGGAAATTATTATCATTCTTAGTATTAATCAATTTTGTAGCTGAAGATATTCCATTGGCAGACCCAACCGATAACCTCCAGAGCATAACCTAGACCACGTCCTCCAGCTAGAGCCAAGAATTTGCCTTAAAGCAAATAAGCTATCCAATTTGACCAATGTGTCATTCAAACTCGCTCCCAACTAACTCATTTTCTTTCCCTTCTTCAGGAACAAGACTCTCCCGATAGCCTCTTCTCCTTTGACATCAACATCTGTGACGATGAAGGGGAAGAAGCAAGCTCTTCATTAGCAATGGGGATAGTATCGGCATAAGTTAGATCCAAGCTAGAAGACTTGTTGAACCTGCTGCAACAAGATACAGCTCAGCTAGTAGATGATTCGGACCCAGCAAAAGTAATTTTCAAGGCAATCCGTGGCCAAGTTCCTGCCAATGCCGAAGAAGCATTGTTCCAAGCTGCCCACTTAGAAAGCTGTCAGGTTCAATATCAAAAATGTGTTCAATGTATTGCTGATAGGGCTACCCAGACTCTACTTAAAGAAGAAATGCTGCAAGTGAAACACATCGCCGATGAAAAGCACAAGAGCATCGGCAATTTACAAGTCTCAGATGTCGAGTTAAAGCAGAAGATTTCAGGTCTGTTGGCAAAGAGAGAAACTCTGCTAGCTGAACTCCAGTAAGTCAAAGAGGCATTGACCCAGGCTAAACAAGAAGAAAGTCAACTGCCCGATGCGATCAAAGATCTTCAACAAGAGAGGGATACTCAAGCCCGCAAAACCTTGCTAATGAAGAAGAAATTCAAGCCAGTGGAGGGCTCAGTCGATGAAGACACTAAGGAGATAGAGGAAGCCAACTAGATTCGCCTGCACATGATATCGGACATCCAATCTCTACTAAACTTGCAAATTTCTTCATCGGCAGTATGATGCATAAGTACCCTTTTAAAAACACTAAGATTTTTTTCCAGCCGATAGGATTGTTATCGGTACTTAAACTTTTATGCATCAACCTAAATAATTGGGTAATTTTCTATAAATACTTTCCATTTAATGCTCTGGGAAATTCAACCCCTTCGAGGGTTTCTAAAATATATGCATTGCCAGGAGCAGATCGACATATCCGATAAGGACCTTCCCAATTAGGAGACCATTTACCGAACTTTGAACTTTTAGTCCCAATCGGTAGAATCAACTTCCAAACTAAATCTACATCGGCAAACTCTTTGGCTTTTACCCCTTTGTCATACCACCTGGCTATTCTCTTCTTATTTTCCTCAATGCTAACCAGAGCTTTCAGCCGATGACCTGCCAAATCCTCCAGCTCATTCTTCATTAGAATATCATAATCATCGGCAGTCAACTGGTCTTGAGAAAATATCTGCCTAGAGCCAATTTTAATTTCCCAAGGTAATACAACATTGTGCCCATATACCAACTGATCAGGTGATATTTTAGTTGCACCATGACACGCCATCCGATACGACCATAGGGCTTCATTTAACTCTGTATGCCATCGTCTAGGTTTTTCCTCTATTTTACGCTTAATGAGCTTAATGGTCCCCTTGTTATAAGCCTCAGCATGTCCATTAGCTTGAGCATAATAAGGAGAAGAAATTAAAATTTAAATCCCCATACTGATGGCAAATTCATCAAATTCTCCCAATGTAAACATAGTACCCTAATCAGTAGTGATTGTCTGAGGAATACCAAATTGGTAAACAATATGCTCCTTTACAAAATCAACCATATTGGCCAATGTCACATTTTTCAAAGGAATTGCTTCAACCCACTTAGTGAAATAATCGGTGGCAACGAGTATAAATTTATGCCCCTTGCTTGACGGCGGATAAATTTGACCGATAAGATTAATAGCCCATCCTCGGAAAGGCCAGGGTTTAATGATAGGGTTTATGGCCAATGCAGGTGCTCTTTGAATATTGCCAAACTTTTGAAATCCTTGGTACCCTTTGAAATATTTAAAATAATCTTCAAGAATAGTCGGCCAATAATATTCATTCCTTCTGATCATCCATTTCATTTTGAAAGTCGATTGATGTGCTCCACATACTCTCTCGTGAATTTCACCCATCAAGCTCTTTGATTCATCATTGCCAAGACATTTAAGCAAAACTCCATCCAACGTACAATAATATAACTCATCATCGAGAAGCACATACTTAGTAGCTTGAAACCTAATACGTTTCCCAACTCTCTTAGATGGGTCTTTCAAGTAATCGGCAATTTCCGTTCTCCAGTCATCGGCATGAACTGCCAATGTGACACCTCTAGGATGGGCTGATATCTTGAGGCGTATTGAGCTAATAAATTAGCTTCTTCATTATGTAATTGGGGAATATGTTCTAGACGAAAATCTCTAAATTCCTTCAACAATTGCAAGCATCTTTCATAGTACGAAATTAAAACTTCACTTTGGCATTCATAAATCCCAATTATTGATTTATAACAAGCATAGAATCACCAAAGACTTCAATGGCATCGGCACGTGTTTCTCTGAGTAATTCCAACCCTTTCACCAAAGCTTGATACTTAGCCTGATTGTTTGTCGATGTAGCAACAATCAGCAATGAAAACTCATACCTCCTTCCTCGGGCTGAAATCAATACAATGCTGATACCTGCCCCTTGATCACATGTAGATCCATCAAAGAAAATCGTCCAAGGAGCAACTTCCAAAGAACCTACTGCATTGCAATGTTGAGTAACAAAATCAGCCATAACTTGCCCCTTAACTGCCTTGGCCGATTCGTAGCGTAGATCAAACTCTGGTAATGCTAAGATCCATTTGCCAATTCTACCACTCAAAATTAGCATCGACAATATGTATTTGACCACATCATCTCTGCATATGACCGTACACTCGTCCCATAGCAAATAATGCCTTAATTTGATGCAAGAAAAGTACAAACACAAGCATAGTTTCTCGATGGCTGAATATCTTATCTAAACAAGAAGAAACAAACACAAGGATCCACCAATCTTCTGCTTAAATAATAGATGACACGTTTTTTCCCTTCAAATTCTTGAATAAGGGCTGAATCGATAACAGTATCATCGGTCAATAAATACAATCTGAAAGGTTTCTCGTGCTGAGGTGGAACCACTACCGGAGGGTTTATCAAATATTTCTTAATTTCATCTAAGGCCAACTGCTGTTCAGCCCCCCACACAAACTCTTGATCAGCTTTTAACTTGAGTAAATGACTGAAAGCCTTGATCCTACCCGATAGGTTAGATATAAAGCTCCTGATAAAATTGATCTTACCAATCAATGATTGCAATTCAGTTTTATCAGCAGGAGCAACTACCATGTTAATTGCATCAATGGAACTTCTACTAATTTCAATCCCCCTTTGATGCACCATGAAACCCAAAAACTGGCCTGCTAATACACCAAATGCACATTTATTAGGATTCATCTTCAAACCATGCTTCCTTGTGCACTCAAGTATTTTTCGTAAATCGGCTAGATGTTTTGCAAAATCCTCAGACTTAACCACCACATCATCAATGTAGATTTCCACTAGCGTGCCGATGAACTCATGAAAAATAAAATTCATGGCCCTTTGATAAGTTGCACCAGCATTTTTTAAACCAAAAGTCGTAACTATCCATTCAAAGAAACCAACATGACCAGGACATCTAAAGGCAGTCTTGGAAATATCCTCTTCAGCCATGAATATTTGATTGTACCCTGCATTGCCATCCATAAAACTAATAACACGATGTCTAGCTGCAGCATCAACTAGCAAATCGGCAACAGGCATTGGATAGCCATCCATCGGCGTAGCCTTGTTGAGGTTCCTGAAATCAATGCACACGCAAAGCTTTCCATTTTTCTTGTAGACAGGAACAACTTTAGAAATCCATTCCGCATACTGACACTGCCAAATAACTTGGCTTCAATTAACTTGGTTATTTCGGCCATGATATTAGGAAGAATATTAGGGTTACATCGGCGCGCTGGTTGCTGATGTGGCCGAAATCCAGATTTGATAGGTAACCGATGTTCAACAATCGATCGGTCCAATCCAGGCTTCTCAGTATAATCCCAAGCAAAACAATCTTTATATTCCTTGAACAAACCTGTCAATCATTGTGGGGGTATAAACCCCTATACCCTTACGGCTAGACTTGGGCCAGGAGGCTTGGCCCATCACAAAGACAGTTCGAGGCTTGATCCAACTGCTCGGAGTTTCACGCAAGGAAACAAGACGTGGAGATCAAGCCGGATTCTAGTCGGTTAGAATAGGAATTGATATCATGCTATCTATGGCAATTGTAACCGACTAGGATTAGTTTCCAGATCTGTAACCCTGCCCTCTGGACTATATAAGGACAGGCAAGGGACCCCCCTTGGGGGACATTATTATCTCAACATAAATCAATACAACCAGACACAGGACGTAGGTATTACGCCCACACGGCGGCCGAACCTAGATAAAAAGCTTGTCCGTGTCTTGCGTCACCATCAAGTTCATAGCTTGCGCACCGTCTACCGATAAACTACTACCGTGGGTATACCCCAAGGTAGACTTCCGACTAGCTTTTGTCGACAGTGGCGCACCAGGTAGGGGGTGTGCGTACAGCTTTCTCGGCGAACAAGATGGTCATCTTTCCAGCTTCCGCGGCCGTGCCTGAAGGCCTCACGTTCACCGTCGGCCAGATCACGTGGACGACTCATGGCGGCGGACTGACGACCACGACTTCGGAAGAAACCTAGATCTGATTTGGGACGACAGCGGCGTCGACTCCGATCACGCTGACACCGAGCACTCGACCACCGCTCCCTCGTTACAGGGGAAAGAAGGTCGACGACTCGGATCTTTTCTGAGCCTTTGATCGCGCCGATCTCAGGCTCTTCGAAGCTTCCTGACTAGTAGATGGGATCTCGCGCCTATCTGATCAAGTCGCGCCGACGGACTCTTTCGACTCCTGCCGGCCAACTCGTGTCGTCACACAAGAACGGCTGGGGACGTCTCTGACAATAACTTCCACCCCCACGGGGCAGTCCGTCTAACTCAAGGCAGACCCAGACCAGAGTCCTCCCTATAGGCTAAACAACTCAGCCGTTCACTACTCACGGCACATCCAATCCCTTTTCAACAGGGCGGGTTGGTCGCCGAGACAGAGCAGTCGACCAGCTCGCCATTACGTCAACATGGTGTCAATCCAAGTACTACCGAACGACCAGGCTTCCAGCACGAACTCCAACACAGGGTCCGCCCCCACCGAGGTTATAAACTCTGAGGATGAAGATTACGACCTGGATTTACCACCATATCCTCCGGGTTTCTCTCGCTTCCCAGTCTTTCTGCCCCGGCGGGGAGATCTTATCTTCAATGTCAGCAACGACGATCCGGTCGTCGATGGAGAAACAGACGAGCAGAAGCAGCTCCGCGAACAGCGCAATGCCGACCGTGCTCGGCGACGCGTGGATGAGGAATGGCAATTTGTGCCGCATAACCTCAGTGACGCTTTCGACATGGTCGGAGATCAGCAAGTCTACAAAATGCCAAGTGCTAACGTGGCTGTTGCTATGGCAAACCTTGACCGACTCCCCGATACTCCTGAGTGCCAGGGTGTCCGATCCAGCGTACGTGCACACCTGATCGCCGCGATGGGACAGACAGCCACCTTACTCAAAAGGGTCCAAGCTATCTCCTACATAGAAGTCTCTTCCGACCAGACTCATCGCAGCCGGACTTCACCACAACCAGCGAGCACCACCGTAGCCGCTCCCCCAATAATCGCAGGAAGGATGTGGGGCATGACAACCGTGCTCGGGACGCCGGTGGCTACCGCGAGCAGAAGCGTGGGCGTGGTCAGGAAGTAAACTAGGAGAGGGATCTACGATACAACATCCCTCCCAGTGACGCCCGGGACCGCATCAACAGGCGCGCCACGAAAAGAGCGGTGCACGAAAACTAGCGGCGCATTGAGTACGATGCCGCGCATGGGCCCCCTGGCTTGAGACAGTTTTCTTCACACCTTCGCCAAGTCGTATGGCCCCACAACTTTAAACTCGAGAAGCCTGAAAAATACGATGGCAAGGAAAACCCAGAAAACTGGATTACTCTCTACGAGATTGCAGTCCGCTCAGCAGCAGGAGATGAGCACGTCATGGCTAACTACTTCCCAGTTGTCCTCGACCAGGCTGGTCATCGTGGCTCCTTGGCCTGCCCGAGGACTCTTTTGACTCTTGGGAAGAACTGCGCCAGGCGTTTATCGACAATTTCATCGCTACCTGCGAGCAGCTTGGGAACAAGTACGACCTCAAGAGAATAAGGGACAGGAAAAACGAGCCTCTGCGCGATTACATCCGATGATTCTCGAATATGCGTCTTAAAATCCCGAAAATTTCTCTTGACGAGGCCATATCCGCTTTCATCAAAGGGCTACGCTTCCACGAAGCACTGAGGAACAAGCTACTGCGCAAAAGGCCGACCACGATGGCTGAGCTCCTTGCCACGGCAAAAAACTACGCTGACGCCAATGACGCAGAAAAGCTCATCCGAGAGGATGTGAGAGGTCCCGACCAGCCTCCTTGACGGGACGACAGTCATGGTCGTTTTGACAACAGGAACCATCATCGCCCTGACAACCGCGACTATAGAGAAGGTTGGGATAGGCGGCGTGACAATCGCGATGACTTCAGGGGCAAGCGCCCTCGCGACCACGACCACGAGGTGAACACGGTCAAGCGCCCCAATGGGCGGCGAGACTACCAGGAAGATTACAACAAGACGTTGAAGGGACCGTGCCAACTCCACCCCAAGTCCAATCACACGATGGAAGAATGTCGTGTCCTCAAAAGCATCTACACACAGCGGGCTGCTCGAGACGATTCCACCAAGAAAAACGGGAAGCAAGATGGGCGTGGTCACAAAGACGAAGATGGCGACCAGGATAGGGACCCACGGCACCAGTATGTCAGTCCCACCGACGTGGTCCATTCCATCTTCGGAGGCAAAGTTTCCATCGAGTCTAAGCGAGAAAGAAAGCTCCTGAAGAGAGCCTGCCTCAACGTGGACAGCACAGACGGTCTGATCGCCGATCCGAAATTCCCTCCCTGGTCGCACAGGGAGATCTCCTTCAGCAGGAAGGATCAATGGGCCGCCATCCCGGAGCCAGGACGTTTCCCTCTAATCCTGGATCCTAGCATCAACAGCGTCAGATTTGAGCGCGTGCTCGTTGACGGGGGGAAGCTCCATCGACATCCTCTTTCGCAACAGCTTGCCTGCTCTCAAGATAACCCCGGCACAACTAAAACCATATGACGCACAATTCTGGGGAGTCTTGCCAGGTCAAAGTTCAGTACCCCTCGGACAGATAACACTACCTGTCCAGTTCGGAATGCCCGACCACTTTCGAACAGAGTTTGTCAACTTTGTGGTCGCCGACTTTGATGGCACTTACCATGCAATATTGGGCCGACCATCGCTGACAAAGTTCATGGCAGTTCCACAGTACTCATACCTGGTCCTCAAAATGCCATCAGAGAAGGGCATCCTAACTGTCAGAGGCAATGTCTATACCGCATACACTTGCGAGGAGGAAAGCTTCAAGATCACCGAGGCAATTGACCTCTCAGTCCGCATGGCAGAAACCGTAGCCCAAGCCGCACAGCTTCCACCCGACCAGCTTCGACTACCCGAGCAGGAGACTCCGAGGAAAAATTCAAAGTCCAAAGAGCACAAGGAGGTACAGCTGGTCGACAGCAGCCCCGAGAAGACGGCCCTCATTGGGGCCAACCTGGACCCTAAATAGGAAGACGCGCTCGTTAGGTTTCTAAGGAACAACATGAGCGTTTTCGCATGGAAACCCGCAGACATGCCCGGCGTGCCACGAAACCTGATTGAGCACTCCTTAAACATCTCGAAGACCGCAAGACCCATCAAGCAAAAGCTACGACGGTTCGCTCGTGACAAAAAGGAGGCTATTAGGACAGAAATAACACGGCTTCTAGCAGCTGGATCATTAAAGAAGTGTATCATCCCGATTGGCTTGCCAATCCGGTTCTTGTAAGAAAAAAGAACAATGAATGGAGAATGTACGTTGATTACACTGATCTCAATAAACACTGTCCTAAAGATCCTTTTGGTCTCCCTCGCATCGACGAGGTGGTCGACTCAACGGCCGGATGTGAACTCCTCTCCTTTCTAGATTGCTACTCTGGTTATCACCAGATCTCACTAAAGGAAGACGACCAGATCAAAACATCTTTTATCACTCCTTTCGGTGCGTATTGCTACATGACCATGTCCTTCGGACTCAAAAACGCTGGAGCCACTTATCAACGGGCTATTCAGCAATGCCTCCACAACAAGATTCGTGATGACCTCGTCGAGGCCTATGTAGACGACGTCGTCATCAAAACAAGGGACGCGAGCACTCTAATCGACAACCTAGACCGAACCTTTAAGGCACTAAATAAATACAAGTGGAAGCTTAACCCCAAAAAGTGTATCTTTGGGGTCCCCTCTGGTCTACTACTCAGCAACGTCGTCAGCCGTGACGGCATACGACCAAATCCCTCAAAAGTAAAAGCAGTGCTTGACATACGACCACCCAAGAATGTCAAGGATATTCAAAAGCTCACCGGTTGTATGGCTGCTCTCAGCCGTTTTATCTCTAGACTGGGAGAAAAAGGCCTTCCCTTCTTCAAACTTCTAAAAGCATCGGAAAAATTCTCCTGGATAGAGGAAGCCGATGCTGCGTTCACCTAGCTCAAAACTTTCCTCACCTCACCACCCGTTCTCACAGCACCTCAACCCAACGAGGATCTGCTCCTTTACATAGCAGCAACCGATAGGGTTGTCTCCACGGCAATGGTGGTCGAGCGAGACGAGCCAGGCCACGTGTACAAAGTCCAGAGACCCGTTTATTTCATAAGCGAAGTCTTAAATGAGTCCAAGACCAGATACCCTCAGATACAGAAGCTCATCTACGCTATCTTAATAACTTCAAGGAAGCTAAAGCATTACTTCGACGGTCATCGGGTCCTGGTAACCACCAGTTTCCCTCTGGGGGACATTTTGCGCAACAAGGACGCCAACGGCAGAATTGTAAAATGGGCAATGGAATTATGCCCATTCTCCCTGGAGTTCCAGAGCCGCACTACCGTCAAGTCTCAGGCCCTGGTCGATTTCATCGCAGAATGGACGGACCTCAACGAGCCCTCCGTTTCGGACACTCCCTACCACTGGTCGATGTTCTTCGACGGGTCCCTAAACATCAATGGCGCCGGCACCGGGATACTCTTCGTGTCGCCTAACAAGGACAAACTACGCTACGTCCTTAGGATCCTCTTTTCAGCGTCGAACAACGTCGCCGAATACGAAGCATGCCTACATGGCATACGACTGGCCGTCGAACTGGGAGTCAAACGCCTCTAAGTCCACGGCGACTCTGCCCTAGTCATCAACCAGCTAAACAAGGAATGGGACACAACCCACGAGAAGATGGATCTCTACTGCAAAGAAATCCGCAAATGGGAATCCAATTTCTACGGCATAGAATACATCCACGTGGTCCGGGATAGGAACCAGGCAGCGGATGTGTTGTCAAAGTTAGGATCATCTCGAGCCCAGATTCCGCAAGACGTTTTTGTTCAGGACATCCACGCGCCGAGTGTGGGTACAGACCCGGTCGACAAGCAACCCAACGAGGCAATGCTCATAGACGACACCACTCCGGCGACTAGCAGCCGTGATTGGCGCGCCCCCTTCATCAGGTATATATCGGATGGATCGGGTTTTCGAGATAAAACGGAGAACCAGTGCCTCATTCGACGGTCCAAGAATTACATACTGGTGGATGGCAAACTTATGCGAAAGAACACAAGTTCTGAAGTGTTGCTCAAATGCATATCCCAAGATGACGGCGTCAAGCTTTTAGATCACATACACGCCGGGTCCTGCGGCAACCACGCGGCCTCCAGAACACTGGTCGGAAAAGCCTTCCGAGCAGGTTTTTACTGGCCAACTGCGGTCGCCGACGCCGAGAAACTAGTCCGACATTGTGAAGGATGCCAGTTCTTCGCCAAGAGGACCCACGTGCCCGCTCACGAAATTCAAACTATTCCGTCGTCCTGGCCTTTTGCCTGCTGGGGTCTCGACATGATTGGGCCATT
Organism: Sorghum bicolor; assembly: GCF_000003195.3. Lineage (NCBI taxonomy): Eukaryota > Viridiplantae > Streptophyta > Magnoliopsida > Poales > Poaceae > Sorghum > Sorghum bicolor. The sequence continues at coordinate 14,056,458 of NC_012874.2, forward strand.
TAAGCCGGCCCCCGACAACTTCAAGTTCATCTTTGTACTAATCAACAAATTCTCGAAGTGGATCGAGTACATGCCACTGGTCAAGCAACCTCTGAGAAGGCTGTGGAGTTCCTCAATCAAATCATACACAGATTCGGGATCCCCAATAGCATAATCACTGACCTGGGCACTCAGTTCACTGGCACTACATTCTAGGATTTCTGCGATGACAGGGGCATAGTCATAAAGTACGTGTCAGTAGCTCACCCACGGGCCAACGGTCAAGTAGGGCGAGCAAATGGAATGATTATCGATGCTCTAAAGAAAAGGTTGTACACCGAGAACGACAGAGCACCAGGACGATGGATGAAAGAGTTACCGGTTGTGGTCTGGGGTCTCCGAACACAGGCTAGTCGCAATACGGGTGTATCACCCTACTTCATGGTTTACGGCACCGAGGCAGTGCTTCGTCCGACGTAACCTTTGGATCTCCAAGAGTCGAAAATTTCGACCAGTCTTCGGCTGACATCGCTAGGGAGCTTGAAATCAACTACATGGAAGAAAAGCGCTTAATCTCATGCCTTCGAACAGCAAAGTATCTCGAGGCCATTAGGCGGTATCACAATAGGAACGTCAAAGATCGTTCCTTCGTGGTCGGCGATCTGGTACTCAAGTGGAAAACAAGCCAAGAAGGAACGCACAAGTTATCCACACCTTGGGAAGGACCCTTTGTGGTCGCCGAAGTCACACGCCCTACATCTTACAGACTGGCGTACCCAGACGGAACACGCCTGCCTAATTCTTGGCACATAGACAAACTGCGCCGTTTCTATCCATAAGTTCCAGTACATTTCGTTTGTAAAACTCTTATGGTCAGTAGTAATAAAATTTTTCTTTCTTGCTATGTACTTCTTTTATATGCAGAGCTTTCGACAACTACAACAATCCCTCTAGGACCAAGATCCTTAAGGATTATTAACCCAACTCAGTGATACATCACTCAGACAACATTGCAGCGCTCAAAACCATGGTTATGACAAATCAATCTTTATTACAAACTTTATATACAAAGTTTACAATAAACACCCCTCTGGGCGGTCCCTAGTCTATTCCTACAGACTACTCTATAGGCCTACTGCTCGGGCTGATCACCCGCTCGGCCTTGCTGCCCAGTCGAAGGGGTCGGGGCCACCGGCGCCTGGCTGGTCGAGACCACAGGCGTCGACCGCCCATCTGCGGCAATGGACGCTCCCGACAATTCCCTGGCCGACCTATCTGACCCGGGCTGGTCAGGGGGGAGTTGCCGTCCCGCAGAGGTTGATGTCGCCGATCACTGTCGACGACAGGTCAAGCAGACCAACACGAAGGTCGTCTGCCTCCTGCAGACCAACCTCCTTGGGGTACCCCCTCTCTAGTGGAGATAGGTCGACCAGAGGATAGTGGGCGCGCACCATGCTGAGGACGTGCGCACCGGCGAATTCCCCGGCGTCCTTGACAAACTGCTGGAGCCAGTCCCACGCCCGTTGCGCCTTCTCGACCGGAGTCAGCTTCGGTGCGTGGGGCTGGTCTTCTGGGAGCTCGGGGCTGATCAAATCAAGAACTGGGGCCACTCCTTTCCAAAGCTTGATGCAGTTGGCCTTCCAGGAGTCCCGGTCCTTGATCAGCTCGTCGAAGTGCTTCTTGGTATTTACTTTGAGCACTATAAACCAAGCAGGAGGTCAGTATACAAACAAGAAACGGAATATTGAGCAATCAAAGAAAAAAGGGATAGCACGATTCTCACCGGACAACTCTCGACTCTTGTTGCTTAGCTCCTCGCCAGCTCGGCGCCCGGTCTCCAGCGCCCCGGCAAGCTCCTGGTCGAGCCTCTCCTTCTCTTGTCGGAGGCGTGCAACCTCCTCCTCCAAGTCTGCAGGGGCAATTTCTGGTCAATAAAAACGACTACGTAGTTATATACAACTGCTCGGAATACATGACTAACCCTTCCTTTCCCGATCCTTGTCGGTTAATCGCCGATTGAGATCGAGCAGGCGCTCTTCCTGAGCACCCATCTCGGTCGTCTTCTCCTCGGCCTCCGATCGAAGACGGTCCACTTCCGCGGCCAGGGTCTTATTCTCGGCCACGATTCCTTCAATTTGGTCGAAGCACCTCTTCCGGTACTTCGCTGTTTTCATCACGCCCTACAGGAAGCACGTATATTGAAGTCACAGACGGTGCATATAAATTTCGAGCAGCGCAAAAGACCACTTACCTTAACCTCGTCAACAAGCCGCTTAGCTGCGCGCTCCACCCTCGCGGCCTCCTCCATCTCCGCGAGTTCTTCATGACCAATGAAATGGTCCCCGCGTTGGCACCACACGTAAACGTGCTGGCGACCATCTTGGGGACGACCTTGGATTTCCTCCACTTCGTCATCGGAGGCCGTCCGGGTCTCCTCGCCCTCCGCACTACCCCCAGCCGTGGTCGCAGGCATCACTCGACCCTGGTCTAGGCCAGAGGAGTCCTTTGGTGAAGAGGCCTCTGCTCGGGGCGGGGTTGGGACTCTCCCTTCTTTAGCAGGCGGGGGAGTCGGAGCTCTGTCTTCCTCCTCCGCAACACTGCTCGGGGGAGGCATCCTCGCAGCCTCTCCATCCCTCGTGGGGGTGCCCGCTCTGGTACTCGCCGGAGCTGGGTGCTCCTCGGCAGTCTCAGCCACGGTCACCACCGTGGGCTGCTCCTCGGCATGCTCCTAGGTGGTCTACGGCGCGACATTTTCAACAACAACCACGGGCTCGGCTGTCCTCCGGCCAGCAATGCTGTCAGAACGTGGCGCTGCCCGGCTCTTCCCTGATATAGAACCACTTCTTGTACCATTCGGTGATAGAAGTGTTCCACAGGCAGTTGAGGTACCGGTTCTTCATCCCATCACGCAGATTGAGGTATACTCCACCTGCAATCTTGGAGCCTCCAACTGCTCCCTTCTTTCTCAGACAAAAAAGATAACGAAAAAGGTCAAAGTGCGGCTCTATCCCAACATAGGCCTTGCACAAATGAATGAAAGTGGAGATGAGAAGAATAGAGTTCGGGTGCAGGTTGCAGATCCCGATCTCATAGTAAAGAAGAAGGCCTTGGAGGAAAGGGCGGACAGGAATCCCAAAGCCCCTCTTGAAAAAATCTTCAAAAACTACAATCTCACCGGCACGGGGGTCGGGGTAGCTTTCCCCTTCCGGCGCCCTCCAGCCGCCGAGCTCTTGGTTGTGAAGTAGCCCCATTCCGACGAGGTCGTTGAGGGACCTCGTGCTGCTCCGGGACTTTTTGCACTCCTTCGCCATCAGCTCAGCCCTTTTCTTCGAGTCACTCTTTGCCATTGACGCTGCAGGAATGATTGCGAGCTGGACGATTAAAGATGGAGGTTGCAGAAGGCACGAATGGCAAGAACAGAGGGTTTGAAGGCAAAGGCAGGGTAAAGATTACGGGCGTGGTGTTGAGTCTTTATAGGCAACAGCTCCAACTCTTCCACTTCTCGCATTCTTGGGAAGTGGGCGGGCCTTGCGGCGGATGCGGCGTTTCTGTTTTCAATAATTACCGACAGTTAATACGGTGGCTTTTCTGTATAATTGGTGGTTTCCTTTTCTTGAACCACGCAAAGAGCGGCTGCACAGTTACCCGGCGCACCTTTTCACGCAACCGTCTGACAATACGTCAGGGTGTCTTGTCACATCACATATTAATTTGGCAAGATACTTTTTCCAAAAGACAAATACAACTGGTGGAGGATTATGTGTGACATACCTAGGGACTGTACCGACCACCGAGCACTGTATGCTCGGAGACTGGTTGACCAGTCCACCAGTTTGAAATTTTGGGGACTGTACCGACCACCGAGCACTGTATGCTCGGGGACTGGTTGACCAGTCCACCAGTTTGAAATATTGGGGACTGTACCGACCACCGAGCACTGTATGCTCGGGGACTAGTTGACCAGTCCACCAGTTTGAAATTTTAAGGACTGTACCGACCACCGAGCACTGTATGCTCGGGGACTGGTTGACCAGCCCACAAATTTGAAGAGCTTGGGGACTGGTCGATTAGTCTATTTGTAGATGTGCATACTTTGCTCGGGGGCTGGTAAATTTAATTTTGAGACCTTGCTACAAGGCTCATACTTCGCCTTCCAGCAAGCTCGGGGACTACATCGGTACGATGCATCTGGCGATGCATCACAGTTTTGAAATTTCTATGAAGACTTTTTTGACCCTGGCACCATGTGCCTACGTCACCTACTACTAGGCTCCGGGACTAAGTGGGCACACTTCACCTTGCGGTGAATATGCTTGCTTTTCTGAAAGTCTGGACTTTTTAGAAAAGTAAAGTGGGCACACTTCACCAGGAAAGAAATCTTTTTTCTCAAGAGCACCATGCATTCTTCGATCAACCTGCTTCCTCGATGACTGATGTTGGTCAACTGGTTTTCAAGATGGTTGAAATACAATTGCAACTGCTTGGGTGACTTTCTTGCTTATTGAAGATGTTAAGTCTCACTGGTCGAGGAAGCTCAAGACGGCATGTTACGTCATAATACATGGTGCTCGGGGACTAGCTATGGGGGTATAAACCCCTATACCCTTACGGCTAGACTTGGGCCAGGAGGCTTGGCCCATCACGAAGACAGTCCGAGGCTTGATCCAACTGCTTGGAGTTTCGCGCAAGGAAACAAGACGTGGAGATCAAGCCGGATTCTAGTCGGTTAGAATAGGAATTGATATCATGCTATCTATGGCAATTGTAACCGACTAGGATTAGTTTCCAGATCTGTAACCCTGCCCTCTGGACTATATAAGGAGAGGCAAGGGACCCCCCTTGAGGGACATTATTATCTCAACACAAATCAATACAACCAGACGCCGGACGTAGGTATTACGCCCATACGGCAGCCGAACCTGGATAAAAAGCTTGTCCGTGTCTTGCGTCACCATCAAGTTCGTAGCTTGTGCACCGTCTACCGATAAACTACTACAGTGGGTATACCCAAGGTAGACTGCCAACTAGCTTTCGTCGACAATCATTGTTTACACTTGGAATCTAACTTAGCACTAATAAAAGTAGGTCTTGGCCTATCACCACTACCAATATCTACTTCTACTAAATCATCAGCCGATGTGAACCAATGTCCTAACTTTCCATCATCGGTGAATCTATCCATTAAAATTCTTCATCAGAACCAACTGCTTGGATCGGTAGAATTTCATAATCGGCAACTCTAAGGAAATCTTTCTCACAGGCCTTTCCTGATATGCACCTGGTTCACTCATAAGTATCTGACTCTGCCGATGCGATCATGTAAGATGAATCACCAGGAACAACCTCAATCTTATCTCCAACCCACTGAACGAGGCATTGATGCATCGTAGAAGGAACACAATAGTTGGAATGAATCCAGTCCCTCCACAAAAGCAGATTGTAGTGCCTTTACCATTGATGATAAAGAACATTGTTGGCAAAGTTTTGCTGCCGATAGTCAATTCAACACGTACAACCCCTTTAGGTGGTGACACATTACCTTCAAAATCCTTCAGCATCATATCGGTCTTTGTCAAATCTTGATCACCTTTGCCAAGTTTCCGATACATTACATAGGGCATGATATTAATTGCAGCTCCTTCATCAATGAGTATCTTAGATCCTGGTTGCCCATCAACCTTGCCCTTAACGAACAAAGCCTTGAGATGCTCTCTTTCGTGATTAGTTGGCTTTTCAAAAACAGCCATCATCGGATCAAGCACCAACTGAGCTATTTGATCAGAGAGATTGATTTCTTCATCATCACTAGAAGGTGCAAGGAATTCCATCGGCAACATGAATATCATATTAACATCTGCCGATGGACCTTTCCCCTTGTGATCTGATTGCTGCCGATTCTCAGACATAGAAGAATTCTCTTCTCTGTACAAATCTTCCTGACGCTCCCATTGCATCCTCCTCCTTTGTGTCCTTGTCAAACCCTCTGCACACCATCGGGGAAGTTTGGTTTTCCAAGCCGGTTGATAACGGACTTCAGTTGACTCTATATGGCATATATTAGGATCCCTATAGAATATTTCCTCATTAGGAACTCTAGCGTTTGCCATTTCCTCCAATTCTTCTTGATTTCTTGGAAAATACTCGATATGTCTACCCAACTGTTCATGCACATTAAGTCTGCCCCCAGCCGATCATGCAGGGCAACTTTCAACCGTCGGCAACTTGATACCCCATTCCCAACAGTGAACAAAGAACGAGCAATTCCAATGATTTTTATGCCGATTCCACTCTTCCCAACGCCTCTCTTCTTGTTGTCGCCGATACCGGTCGTCACGCTGCTGCCAATTCTCCCGCTGCCGCCGTTAAGTGATCACAACACCAGATCGAGGAGGCCTTCCATAACTGCCACTTTCCTTCAACAGACCCTTTCCTTTTGCGTCATTGGTAGTTACCTCATGTTGGGGATCCACTGATGCATTTTTCTCAGCAATTTCTGACGTTAGGATCTTGGTCTTACCTTTAGCATCGAACATGTTTGTGGGAAAGGGATGATGGTCAATCTTCATGGGCTTTTGAGTCTCAGAGCCATCAAACTTAATTCTACCAGATTCTATAGCTGATTACAATGGTTGCCTAAACACTTTGCACTCATTTGTACTGTGTGAAGTTGCATTATGCCACTTGCAATACTTGATTTTTTTCAACTCTTCGGCCGATGGAATCACATGGTTTGGTGATAACTTAATCTGTCCTTCCTAAAGCAAGATGTCAAATATCCTATTGGCTTTAGTGATATCAAAAGCAAACTTCTCTAGCTCTTTCTGACCAAAGGGACAAGATATCGGCTTCTTGTTTTTCACCCACTCTGCTAAGCCAATAACTGGCTCTTCATCAGAATCAAAATCTTCTGCTTCATCAACAAATGACACCTTTTGGTTCCAATTCTTTCTAGGCTCAAAAACCCTAGTGTCTTGATCAGAAATTATTTGCACAAGATGACTCAAGCTTTTGAATTCTTGAGAAGCATACTTATCCTTGAGATGCGGTAACAATCCTTGAAAAGCCAAATCAGCCAACTGCCGATCATCCAGAACCAGGCTATAGCACTTGTTCTTCACATCTCGCAGCCTCTGCACAAAGCTTTCTATCGATTCATCATTACGCTGTCTTAGCCTTACTAAATCAGTAAGCTTCTTCTCGTGAACTCTGGAGAAGAAGTATTTATGGAACTGTTTCTCTAGATCGGTCCAAGTAATAATAGAGTTTGGAGGCAATGATATAAACCAAATAAAGGCTTATCCAGACAAAGATGATGAGAACAACTGAACTCTTAATTCATCTCTATTAGCATCTTCCCACATTGGATAATGAAGAGATTGATATGTTCCATTGACGATGTATCATCTTGTCTGGAGAACTTGGTAAAATCCGGCACCTTGTACCGATTTGGAAGAGGGGTCAGGTCGTATGTAGGAGGATACGGCATCCAATAAGAATAAGTGTTAACCTTGGGCTTTATGCCAAACTGATCTCTCATGATCTCCGCAATCTTATCGGCCCAATAAGTATCAGCATCCTGCCGATGTGCTGCTAAATTTCTAGTATCTATTGATATGCTTTCACGTGTCTCTATGGCATAAGATCCCCAGCAAACGGCATATCGGCCATTGCTTGTAGCCCACCAATCTACTGAGCAAGATTCATCGGCTGAGCTACCGGTGCTTGATTCTGAAGGCCAACCTGCATGTTACCTTGCTGAACTCCTGCAACTTGATGATTTTGCTATGCTGTATGTTGAAAGGGTAACTATCCTAACCAACTATTATTGGCATTCATCGACACAAAACTTGCCGATGGCTGGTAATTTGCTGTCTTTGCTGGATTAACATACCCAGCCTGAGACATGAACTTCTATTGTGTCAGCAATGGATTTGCCGATGAGCTTCCATTAGGCACTTGAAATGATGGCATCTGAAAATTCCTAGCAACTGGCCACATAGTAGTTGTCGTAGAATACTGAGGCACTTGAGTCATGAGTGAAACTGAAGGAGCTGATGGCATGGGAGCTTTCCCTGCTGTATCAGGTGCCTGAGATAATCCAAAATGATTTGCCAAAAACTTTGGAGGCATACCATATCCCCACCAATTAGGAGGAACCTGACTGTTTTGGAATACAGACCCCAACATAGCTGATGCTGATAGATCTGTGTTGAGTTGAACTCGCCCTCCTGAGGTCATTAGATCTGATCTCATCGGTGTGGATTGATCATTAGACACACCTGTCGTACTTGGAGGAGACGTGACCTCTATACCTGCAATGGCTGAAGGAGCCGATGGAGCAACAACCGATGACAATCCTGGCTAATGATAGGCTGGGCTAGCATAAAGTGGCGGCTCTTGTCCCTCTTTGAATGTTCGAATCACGGCATTGTAGATGGTGTTAGACAACACGTTGGAGTGGTTAATCAAAGTATGATTAATTACAGAATTAACCATCTCTTGAAGTTCTACCAGGATTCGAGTCAAAGGTAAACTGCCGAGGCAATAAAAGATCTTGCTTCTGGATGACTTCTCCACTCCTGTTCAGGCTGAAAGACTTCAGACAAAGCTGCCTGTACTCCTCCATAGCCTTTTCCATAGCTTGCTTCTGTTCTTCTTTGAGATCGGCCTCTGTCATGCCGATGATATTGTCTGTGTTGAGCTCGGAGCTGAACATGTTGATCATGTAGATTTGTCTCACCGGGCGTGCCAAAAGATGTGTTGATGCAGAAATAGATCTGCAAGCACAAAGGGCTAATACCCAATTTCAATGTCAAGGTGATGAGGACATCACCAAGATGGAGTCGAGGATGACTCCAATTCAAGGAGAGGATGCTGAGCACATCGCCAAGCTGGATACGTTGACACCATCATCTTTTCCAAGTTGCATTTCATCTCCAACTCAACTACCACGTCACTCTCGGATTCAGCAAACACGTCGTCAGTGTTTTGATCATAACTTCTTCATACGACATCGAAACAAGGTGATCTTGGACTCGTTGGAAAGCGGACAACGATGCCGCCATTTTGGATCTGGTCCCAGATCCAGATCTTTCGTGGAATAATCTTTATGTCTATAACAAGGTGCTGCGTCACCTATTTTGTGCCAACTTGGCCATGTATCGAATTCGGGCCTTAAGCCCATGTTGTGGGCGCCTCCACCTGGTCGCCTCCAACCCTAGTTCGCTTCTCCTTTATATTCCATGCATCTACCACTGTTTAGACTTGGGTTTTGTTTAGAGTTTAGTTTTCCATCGAGAAACTGAATCGTTCATTGTAACTATGGTGACAAATCCTTTTACAGTGATCCAGGGCCTCCGTTCTTGATCTCCTCCACTGTGTCGATTAGTCCTTTGGAACCGACTTCTTGAACCCTCATTTGAATATTCACGTCATTTATATCGTAATTTCAGAATGCGTGTTTATACTTCCTTGCTTGTGTTCTTCGATTCGCTTGCAGGAACAGCCTTCTTAGCGATGTCAATCAAGTTGTGCTTGGTTGATAACCAACGGAGCAGTGGTGTAACGGTTGCAGGGTTCGAATCGTGCTAATTTGAAGCCGGATCCCCAACGTTGAGTTCTCCACAATTAAATTTACTAATTACCTCTCAGAAGATCGGGCCTGACCCTCATCAATTGGTATCAGATATCTCAGGTTTACCGCGAGGTATAATCTCATTTGCCCTAGATTCATATTTGTTCATTACCTACAGTCCACACAAAGCCCAAAAAAATAGTTTAATTTTCCGCTGTCCTATCACCCATTGTGCCTTGCAATTTCGTTTTCAAATTTGCTTTGTTGAGTTTGTGTCCGTGGTTGAGTCTAGTTGCTGGTTTTGATTGTGTTCGTCATCGTAGTTCATTTGCACCATTGTTGTTCTTAGTTTCCGCTACTATCTCATCCACTGTTTTCAAACAACAAGTCGAAGCCACCACATTACTCAATTTGCCCCGCTAGCCGCCTTATGTGATCTCTCGCCGCCACGCTAACCATAGATAGGGTGCCAGCCGCTGTTATTTTGCCTGCTTCACAGCCCTCCTTACATCATTTGGCGAATACCTACTATTGTTAGTCACAGGGACGATTCATCCTGTGATCGGTGTTGGAGTTTAGGGACGCTTTGCCCTAACTGCTGCCGCCGCCGCCGACGCCGTGTTGTGCCTTCTCAAAAACATAACTTGAGATACCTTCGGTAAAACAAGCATAACTTTTCGCTCGATTATCAAAAAAAATCTGAAATTTTTACAGCAGCTTCTTGACATCATTTGGACCAGACCCTTGCCTTGTTGGGTCTCAACAAAATTGCCAAAAAATTCAGGAAAATAAAGAAAAAAATTGACAAGGGTTTTGCACGCTTTTCAGAGAACTTGCTGAATTCTTTTAGACCACATTTGACCTCAGTTGCAGTTGCCAATTTTTGTGGTTACATCTTTTGTGATCCTTGTTCTGAGAAAATATAAAAAAATAGTGAAAAAAAAATCTTGATTCCTACTAGTGCCTTTTGGGAAAATCCAGGAAAAATCAGGATAAAAGAAAAATCTGCTCTATTGCTTGTTTGCTGAGTTCCTTCCATCATACTTTGTTTCACCTTGTTGCGTTACGTCTAGACACGTCTTAGCCAGCAATTGTGATTTTTCCTTTTGGATACTTGTTGAACTTAGCTAACTGTGTATTCGAATATTGCTAATTCCTTGCTACTTACATTGTTCCTGTCCAAAGCTCCACATATACTTCTGTCAGCACAGGTTCATCTTGCAACTATTTACCCACGCTCAATAATAGACTACTTTGCCAATTTGGTTTGCTCTTATTTGGCATTGGTAAGAACACTTGTAAGACGGGGGTAAGCCGCTTCTGATTTTGTATTCCACTTTTACCACCACCACCACTTGGTTCCTTTTAGTTGATAGGGATAATCCTTTGCTGTTGTTTTTCCCTATTTTCTAACCATGGCAGGATCTCTGATGGATTTTAATGATTGTGTGACCAAGGTTGAACTTACAGCGTTCATCACTGAACAGCGCAATCTTATGACCGAGGTGACACACAATGTGAACAATCTGGTCACCCGCATTGAACAGATTGAGCAACGCCCTTAATCTCATCATGGTGATGATGAAGATGCAGATGGAGATCATTCTGATCATGAAGATATGGACGATGACGATGAACGCAACCGTCGCCGCTACAACTTCAATCGTCGTGGTATGGGAGGTAATAACTATGGTAATAATGATCCCTTTGCTAAAATTAAATTTAGCCTACCTCCTTTTGCTGGTAATGTTGATCTTGAGGCATATTTAGATTGGGAGCTTGCTGTTTGTCACACCCGGTTTAAAAGAACAAAACCAGGCTAGCCACATGTGTGCCCAGGAAGTCCACACATACAACAACAGAAGCAATAATATCAGAACAATGTTATATACAGAAACATACTAATAATTAACACTTACATCAGAGAATCGCAACACAATAACTAATCTTCAGGCCCAATCTTCATAGGGACGGCTGACTGGTGTTGGGTATTTTAAACGCAAACAGAAAAATCCGCAAGCGCACGGATACCGATGTAGCCTTCACCCGGGAGTATCCACAGGGAACGTGAGTGTACTAATTAAGATCCAAGATCGCCCAAGGATAACTATATGATTATTTTTGGTGGGAAGAGAGGAAGTTTCCTGAGAGTTCTCTAGTTGATCTAAGAATCAAGAATTACTTCAAGACTATCTATATCGGGACATCAGAACACTAACCACAGAAAGAGATGAGAAGGGGGCTAGGAAGCTCCGACTACGGTCCTACAAACACCGATCCGAACGAGGTGGAATACGTCGACCGTTAGGGCTGTCACTACCCTAAGGCTACTACAACAATCCGCAGGATTGGATGCAATTCCAGGTAATTGCAAGACTAAACACCACGTCTAATCTATTACGTACTACTCTAATGTTTCAAAGATTAGATCACTTGATGTAAGCGGGAATTCAATAAATAACTTGAATATAAATAAAAGTAATTAAAGAACTCAGGAGTTATGAATTGAAGAACCTGGAGAACGATGAAGAACGAACCAGTTGCTGCAAAAGTACAATGTTGAGGAAGATCCGACAGATCTGGCTCCTCCTCCTCCGCTCTCCTCTTCTCTCTCCCTATTTTCTAGATTACAACTAGAACTAACTAGAACTAGAACTAGAGGAACTAGAACTAGAACTAGATAAACTAGAACTAGATCTAGATGAACTAGAGGTAGAACTAGAAGAACTAGAGGGATCCTCTCTACTTGGATGAAGAATTGAAACCCTAGCTTTGATTCTGTAGAAGAGGTATGATCTCAAGGGGCCAAGGGGCCTTGCTTATATAGTCTTTTCAGATGAATCTGGGCCGTCGGATCAAACCGACATTGATCGTGTGGTTTTTCTTGAAGTATTAGGTCAGTGGAGCATGATCCCCGAAATTCACCCTGATTGGTCTAGGGGGGAGGGCGGGCGCCCAGTGCCCAGCTCTGTTACATCTCCCGTTCGCTCCCGTGGCTTCTGGACTCTTCTAGATGGTAGATAATTGTGCGGCACGTTAATATCTCTATGTAAGCCCGACGTGTGGGCCTTTCTTCCGTATTTCCTGATAACCCCCTGCAGAAATACACAAACACCAAAACTCGTGGAATTCTGTTAGATAAAACCCTAAGTCTAGGTGTTGGTTGCATTTGGATCCTTTTCTATTGATGGTTAAATATGAGCATTAAGGACCGTCAACAAGCTCCCCCAAGCTTAACCTTTGCTCGTCCCTGAGCAAAGATGAACTCAAGAGTTTCTACAGTGGTTTCATGCCTTGAAGATACACATGCGTTCAAACAAGATCTCATCTCTAGGTTAGGGTAAACTGTTAAGATTTAAAACTTACTCATTTTACCTTCCACCATGGGGCTTGCAACCGTCACTTATGTCTTGAGCAGTTAAAAGATAGAACGGTCTAATCAAGTGCCATGTCTCATGTTCTTGATCAACTATAGCTCTGGAGTTTTTGCAAATTTTCAAATAAAACTCAGAGATTCCTTGTATGACTCTCTCTAGTCTCTCTTTTGTGGTATTTCTAGATCCTTACCAAGGCAGTAATGGTGTATGCCTTCTCTCTCACCCTACTCTAATAAGGTTTTGATATCTGGAGCTCATAGGTGGGAGACAGCTAATACATACTTACAAAACATTTATTGCATAGTCAAACCATGGATCCAGAAGAACAAGTCAATAAGTCAAATCAAGATGTGCATGTGTGGCGAATGAATGGTGTATGGTGATGATGGTGATAATGGTGAAAGTCTAATTCTACTTGTGCTCTTTTGAGGGGATACATACCTTTCTTGCTCTTTTGAAACTTTTTGAGGAGAATGAGATGCTGTATATTTTCTTCTTCTTTTCTCTCAGGTCGGTATCTTGTACCCCTAATTCTACTGTCGGACACTTGTCCATTTTTACCTCTCGTCTCACTTTTTTTTCTTTTCTTTCGAGGTTCCGGGCACTTGCCCCTTTTTATTTCCTCGTATTCTTTCTTTTTTTTCTCTCTCTTTTTTAGAGCACTCATCTCCAGAAATAATATAGCAAGTGGTAGTAACCAAGATAACTTGAGCATTTATTTTATAGGGAAAAACAGAAATATTTTTGGCTATTCTCTCCCGGATTAGGAGTAGTATATTTTTGGGTGGTTATGGAGATGGAAATGGGTGGATATATGTGGATGCGTACTTCCGAAGTAGAAGCAGCATGTGTGAGTGAACGTGCAAGTGAATCTTGATTTAACCACATCACAAGCTCCTAAGGGTCTACACAGCTTGACCACACTCAATGCTCATAAACAGTAAAAAGTAAATGTGTGGCTCAAAGTCTAGCAAGCATGTATATATGGCTGTGGTAGGAATTTAAACTCTCATCATATAGGAACTCATCATGTAATATTTTTAAAGATTTTCAAAAATAAAATTCTCCAGAATTCTAGCATCTCTAGGAACAGATAAACAGCAGCTCAACCTTCCCATATCATATCCGTTAATGACTTAGACTTTAGATCAAGTACTCTTCCCACAAGTTCAGGTTTAGAGCAAATCTTAATTAATAACAGTCATTCCTAAACTTGAGAGAGATTTCAATTTTGAGAACTAGTCATGGCAGAGCAACTATTCATCATTTCCATGTGAGAGCTTATCATGAGGGTTCATAGCAATCTTTATTTATTTATTTATTTAGCAAACTAAGCAAAGATATATATAAGCACAAAATCTTTATTTGGGTTTTTATGATCATGCATCTTTTTATTATTTGAGTAAAGTATAAATGTGAGTAGAACACTTAGCTAGATAAATGGAGGTGCTCTCCCCCAAGCTGGATTTTGACGTAATTTCTTCTAATGTGGCTAGCAGGTGGCGGAGGTGTATTTGAATGTCGGCAGCACCCTAACAGTGATTAGGATGTCCTCCGTCTGCTAGTCTTCTTTGATCCTTGAATTCTGTGGAGCTCAAATAGACAACAAAGCTTTGTGGAACTGGTTAAGTGTTAGCATAAGTATCTAGCCTTTATCATGTTGAGCTTCCTCTAATAACTTTTACTCTCTTTGGTAGGATCATAAATCTATTTTTATAATTTTATTTTTATAGGACAGGAATATATTTATTTTATTTTTATTCCACCACAGTGAATGTACTTATGGGTTTTATGCCATGAGCATACTCACATGGGGCTTACTATTTTTAACATTTTTATTTTCTTTTTAAGATGATGTGAACCTGATTAACTAAGCAAGCTATTTTAAATAATTGAAAGGAAAAGGATAACTACCAAGTTTACCTCTTAGCAAGGCGTTCGGTGTTTTTAAGTCCTCCGAACGGGACTTCCGTTTTCTCAGTCGTCCTGGGATTCACTGGATGGCGTAGTCGGTGGTTCCGGTGGTGCCTGCTCTTCGTGTATAACTATCTTTTCTCTCTACACCTGCCTTGGTGCTACGGTCTCCTCAGGACAGTTCTATTCAAGTTGTATATCTTCAGACCTTACCACTCCTCCTTCGTACTCTGCCCATCCGTCCTTGATAATTTGCCTCCTCTGGTTGCGGTTGCGTCGTCTTCTTCTTGTCCTGACCTACTTAGAGTCTTCAACTATATAGTTAAGGTCAGTAAAATAGCGGCGTACCTTCTTAGAGGGGAAGTGCATATGGACTTCTTCGGTTCCAATGTAGATGATTGCTTTAACGGTGCTGAGGAACGGTCTCCAAAGGATGATGGGTGGATTGTACTCATCTTCTCCCATGTCAATAACCTTAAAATCATCTGGAGCTGAATGTATGTCGGTTTTAGTGGCATGGTTCCGAACAAGAGCTGATAAGTGACTGCGGTCATTATGTTGACGTCAGATCCGGTGTCGTAGAGTGTCTTCTGAAAAGAATATCCGTTGACTGTGCACTCGATGCTTGGAACACCAGGGTCGTCCTTCTTGATCAAGAAAGGCGACTCGAGTTGACGATCTTGACCTCCTTGAGCTGCAGTGATCATCTTAGCTGACTCGGTCCACATTTGCTTGTTCCTGTTCCTCCTGTTGGTCCTCTTCCTTGGTTCATGTCGGGAATGCTCTGATATTTGTATAGTCTTGTTCTTGAAGGAAAACGTCTCCTTCCTCCCCTTGATGTAGAAACTGATCTTGGCAGCACTAGCATAGATGACAGCTCCCGAGGTGTTCAGGAATGGCCTCCCTAGGATGATGGGTGCCCTCTCATCAGTACCAATCTCTATCACCACAAAGTCTGCTGGGGCGTACAAGGTACCAACTCGGACGTTGAGGTTCTTCAATATTCCTTTTGGGAAACTTAGTGTACGATCTGCAAGCTGCAAACCTATGGTTGTTTCTGATAAAGGATGTGTAAAGAATTTTTCATATAGTACCCTAGGCATAATGTTGACGCTAGAGCCAAAGTCGCAGAGTGCTTCTAGGAAGTCCACCATGCCGATGGAGATCGGGATGACGGGACGTCCTGGATTGTATCTCTTGACCGGCAGAAGGTCAGTAATTACTTCCACAACAGGGTTACTCCAGTAGTTACGTCCTCAAGCATCTCAGGGCAGTGATTGCCTGAGTGTCCAGTATCTCCAGTGTGTTTGTGCTCGTAGATCTAGGTTCTTCACTAGGTGGAGTCTGGGAGTTATAAAAGTCCTTCATATTTTGCTCGAAGTGTACCTGCTCATAGAGACAAGGCAGAGATCAAGTGCATGGGCCCTGTTGGTGGAAAACACCAACAGAACCAAAAGTGTATTTGCTCTTCTCTATCCTTAAGCATAGTGAGCAAGTCACAGTTGATGGATAATAAGATCATGTAGCATTTAAAACATTCGTCAGATCAGATCACTCAACCTAATGGAAAGATAATCTGTCTATACTTATGGTCTATGGCTCGAGGCGACGCACTCGTCGACCAGCTATGCTACCTTGGAGCTACGCTGAGGGACTGGGTGCGGGACGCCCTTCACGTTGGAGTGAAGCGGGCGATGGCGGTAGTCTGCTCAGGCTTCTCTTACGACATGGAGGTGGTGTCCCACGGCTTCGTCACCGACATCTCCAAGACTGATGCGGAGAACAAGGAGAGGCTCCACGCCTTGATTGACGATGCAGAGGTTCCTGGGGAGAGGTTGGTCAAGTTGTTCGAGCCAGAAGTACTTCCCCGTGAGACTAGCTCAGGCGCGGGCGAGGATGGTGAGGATCGAGACGCGGATTGAGGCCTGCGAGCCTACTCTGGGTGCTGAGGCCCTTTGTATAGTATTTTTCCATTCTATCTTGTGTAATATTGTGTTTTTAAATGACTTATAATATTCGTGAATGTTACCATCTTTCCGCTCGAGACTCCTTTGTTTCCTTTTGCGCCTATGTTTGTATTTCTCGTTTGGTCTTTTGTTTAAGGCGATCTCGATTGCCTCAAGGGTGAGGACGCGAGTAGAGTTTCCATAGCCCGGGGGCGTAGGAGTTCTCAGGCTCGTCGTCTCTCGGCCCTTAAGGGGCTCGAGGTGCCTCTACTACTCGACCGTACGGGATTACTGATAGGAACGAAAGGATTACTTGGTTTTTTTGACACTTGGGGGGGGTCACCCCCTTGCTAGCCCCCGAGGGGGTATCGACTATGATGGGTCAAAGTTGGTACTCCCTTCTAATGTTGAGATTTCGACTCGTGAAAAAGTAAATTGCTCGAGGGAAAGATCTTATTCATTCATGCATTCATTCACAAGGCCTAGGTACAAAATGTACATGGGAACATAAAGCTTTGAAATTCTAGGGGTAGAATCGACGTAGCTGTTTGATGTTCCACGCGTTGGTGAAGATCGCCCCCTTTTCGTCTGCGAGCTTGTATGTCCCCAGCTTGAAGACCTCAGCCACTACATACGGGCCTCCCATGGTGGAGTCAGCTTGTGGTGTCCTTGATTGCTTTGCCGCCGTCGTAGGACAAGGTCGCCCACGTTCAGATCTCTCTTGCGCACGTGCTTGTCGTGGTAGCGTCGAAGCTTCTGCTGTTATCTGGCGGAGTTGAGGAGGGCCATGTCTCGAGCTTCCTCGAGTTGGTCGACCGCATTCTCTTGAGTTTTCTTGTTTGATTGCTCGTTGTATGCTTTGAGTCGAGGGGATCCATACTCGAGGTCCGTTGGGAGCACAGCCTCAGAGCCATAGAGCATGAACAATGGGGTGTATTTTGTGGCCCTGCTTGGCGTAGTCCTTAAGCTCCATAGGACCGAGGAAAGCTCCTCGACCCATTTCTTGCCGAACTTCTTCAAGTGATTGTAGATCCTCGGTATGAGCCCTTGCAGAATCATGTCGTTGGCACACTCGACCTGGCCGTTAGTTCGAGGGTGGGCCACTGCTGACCAGTTCGCACGGATGTGATGCTGGCCGTAGAAGTCCAAGAACTTTTTGCCGGTGAACTGAGTGCCGTTGTCGGTGATGATGACATTGGGAATCCCAAACCGGTGGATTATGTCGGTGAAGAAAAGGACGGCCTGCTCGGAGCGGATGTTGGTGACGGGTCGAGCCTCGATCCATTTAGAGAATTTGTCTATGGCCACCAACAAATGCGTGTACCCCCCTTTTGCCTTCTGTAGGGGTCCTACTAAGTCGAGCCCCCATACCGCGAATGGCCACGTGATGGGGATCATCTGGAGAGCATGGGCGGGCAGATGCGTCTGTTCGGCATAGAATTGACACCCATGGCACGAGCGCACGAGCTCGATGGCATCTGCTACGGCCGTTGGCCAGTAGAAGCCTTGCCGGAAAGCGTTCCCTACGAGGGTCCGCGGAGCAGCGTGGTGGCAGCAAGCTCCCGAGTGTAGATCTTCGAGGAGTTTTCGGCCTTCTTCTATGGTGATGCAATGCTGTAAGATCCCCGGCGGGCTTCGTCGATATAGCTCGTTATCCTCGCCGTAGATTACATATGACTTGGCCCGTCGAGCGATACGGCGGGCCTCGGATCGATCTTCTGGCAGCTCACAGCGGATCAGGCAGTCGAGGAATGGCGTGCGCCAGTCAAACGGTCGACTGGGGCGCTGTTCCAACTCCATCACCTCAGCTTCCATTAGCAGCGCTTCGACGGCATCGGTTTGCTGGGCAGGAGCGGTTTCGACACCAGCCCCCGAGCCCAAATCGACGGATGGCTCGTGTAGATCTCTTGAGAACGCGTCAGGTGGCACCGTGCCTCGAGTCGACGCGATCTTGGCGAGTTCGTCGGCCACCTCGTTGTAGCATTGGGCGGCGTGGACGAGCTCGAGGCCGTGGAACTTGTCCTCGAGTCGACGGACCTCCTTGTAGTACGCCTCCATTTTCGGGTCGTGGCAGTTCGAGGCTTTCATCACTTGGTCGATGACGAGCTGGGAGTCGCCTCGAACGTCGAGGCGTCGAACTCCAAGCTCGATGGCGATCTTGAAACCGTTGACAAGGGCCTCGTACTCTGCAACATTGTTGGACGCGGCAAAATGTATCCTGATGACGTACCTCATATGAACGCCCAGGGGCGAGATGAATAGCAGGCCCGCCCCAGCTCCTGTCTTCATGAGAGACCCGTCAAAGTATATCATCCACAGCTCTACGTGAACCTGAGCCGGGGGGAGCTGGGAGTCTATCCATTCTGCAACTAATTCCACCAAGGCCTGTGATTTGATAGCTTTGCGGGGCGCGTAAGTGAGAGTCTCACTCATGAGCTCGACCGACCACTTGGCGATTCTTCCCGTGGCCTCCTGACTTTGGATGATCTAGCCCAAGGGGAAAGACGAGACCACTATGATAGGGTGGCCGAGGAAGTAGTGCTGCAGCTTGCGTCGGACGAGGATCACGGCGTAGATTAGCTTCTGGATTTGCGGGTAACGCGCCTTGGTTTCCGAGAGCACCTCGCTGATGAAATAGACCGGCCTCTGGACTGGCAGCGCATGCCCCTCCTCCAGCCTCTCGACTACTACCGCTGCACTGACGACCTGGGTCGTCGAGGCGACGTATAGAAGCAGAGGCTCTGCGGGTTGAGGCGGGACTAGGACCAGCGCAGAGGTTAGCGTTTTCTTCAAGTTATCGAGGGCTTCCTCGGCTTCTGGGGTCCAAGAGAAACATTCGACTTTCTTCAGAAGTCGATACAGTGGCAGCGCCTTTTCTCCCAACCTCGAGATAAAACGACTCAACGCCGCTAAGCATCCCGTGACTCTCTGCACGCCCTTGATGTCTTAGATTGGCCCCATTCTCGTGATGGCCGAGACTTTCTCGAGGTTGGCCTTGATGCCGCGCTGGGAAACGATGTAACCCAGGTGCATGCCTCGAGGTACGCCGAAAACGCACTTCTCAGGGTTGAGCATGATCTGGTTTGTGCGTAAGCAGCTGAAAGCGATCTCGAGGTCCTCGATCAGATCTCCCCGTCCCTTTGACTTGACGACGATGTCATCGACATAGGCCTCGACCGTCGACCCTATGTGCTTACCAAACACGTGGAGCATGCATCGCTGGTACGTAGCTCCCGCGTTTCGAAGCCCGAACGGCATGGTTACATAACAATACATCCCAAAAGGTGTAATGAAAGATGTCGCGAGCTGATCGGACTCTTTCATTTTTATTTGGTGGTAACCAGAATACGCGTCAAGGAAAGAAAGGTTTTCACATCCCGCAGTAGAATCAACAATTTGATCAATACGTGGTAATGGAAAAGGAACTTTCGGACATGCTTTATTTAAACTCGTACAATCGACACACATCCTCATTTTCCCATTCTTTTTCTTAACTAGTACAAAATTTGCTAACCAGTTGGGATGGTGAACCTCCTTGATGAATTCGGCCGTCAAAAGCTTGTGGATCTCCTCGCCAATGATCTTGCGCTTCTCCTTGTCGAATCGGCGCAACCGTTGCTTCACTGGCTTGGAACCGGCTCGAATTTCCCTGACAGCTCGGTGACTTCCCTCGGTATGCCAGGCATGTCCGAGGGACTCCATGCAAACATGTCGGCATTTGCACGGAGAAAGTCGACGAGCACGGCTTCCTA
Source organism: Sorghum bicolor (assembly GCF_000003195.3). NCBI lineage: Eukaryota > Viridiplantae > Streptophyta > Magnoliopsida > Poales > Poaceae > Sorghum > Sorghum bicolor. The sequence continues at coordinate 14,077,000 of NC_012874.2, forward strand.
TTTGGGGTCGAGGTCGGCGCTAATCGTCAGCGCCTTACCATCGGAGTTGTTGGGGTCGAGCGGGATCTTCTTCGTTCCTTCTGCCGGCTCGAAGCTGCCCGCGTGGCGATTGGGCTCTGGAGCCTCTGCAGCCAGGGCCTCGAGCTTCGAGGCGAGCTCGGTGGAACTCTCGAGTGCTTCCCCATACTCGATGCATTCGATGTCGCACTCGTACGCGTGCTTGTAGGAGGAGCTGACGGTGATGACGCCCTTGGGCCCGGGCATCTTCAGCTTTAAGTACGTGTAGTTGGGAATTGCCATGAATTTGGCGTAGCCTGGGCGTCCGATGATGGCGTGGTACGTTCCTCGGAACCCCACCACCTCAAAGGTGAGGGTCTCCTTTCTGAAATTGGCCGCCGTGCCAAAGCAGACTGGTAGGTCGATTCGACCTACCGGCAACGTCTTCTTCCCTGGTACAACACCATGGAATCCACCGACGCTTGGCTGGAGCTGCGTCCTGTTGAGGCCGAGGAGGTCGAGGGTCTCGAGGTAGATGATGTTGAGGCTGCTGCCGCCGTCCATCAATACCTTTGAGAGCCTGGCGTTGACGATGATGGGGTCGACGACGAGCGGGTAGACACCGGGGGCGACTACCCTGTCGGGGTGGTCGTCTCGGTCAAAGGTGATGGGAGTGCTCGACCAGCTGAGGTACCGGGGCACCGCCATCCTTGCCACAAAAACCTCACGGCATTCCCTCTTGCGTTGCCTTGCGGTCAACTACGTCGAGGGTCCACCATAGATCATGTAGCAGTCATGGACGGCAGGGAAGCCGTCATCGTCTTTGTCGTCCCCCTTGTCGCCGTTCTTCTCTTTCTTTGGGTCGTCGCGAGCGTCCTTCTTGAACCCTAGACCGTCGAAATGCTTTTTCAGCATACGGCAGTCCTCGAGCTTGTGGTTTGCCCCCCCTTGTGGTAGGGGCATGGCTCCTTCAGCATCTTGTCGAAGATGGCCCCTTCTGGGGGCCCTCGAGGCCTTTTGCGCTCCATGGCGGCGACGAGATCGTTGTCAAGATCCTCCCGCTGGAATGGTCGGGCTTTCTTCTTTTTGTTCTTCTTGGGACCTCGACTGGGGCCCTCGTCATCATCGGCGGGCGGCTTGCCTTTCCTTCCTTCACAGCTGAAGAAGGCGTCGACCGCTTCTTCCCCTGCTGTGTAGTTTGCCACTACGTCCATCAGCTCGTCAACGGTTTGAGGGCAATTCCGGCCTATTGATGCAAAAGCTGATCTGCAAACACAAAGGACTAATACCCGATTTAAACGTTAAGGCGTGCCAGCCGATTTGACCTTACTATCGACAAAGGTGATAACTCGAATACTTTGGTCCCGACAACAGCGATGCGTCCGGATGCCACGGCCAAGAGGTATTCACGCGGAACTTGAGAACACGCCGAGCTTAAGTCGACGAATTCCTAAGAACTCGTAATAAAAGGGAAAAAAATATGACGAAGTCGTCGAAAAAGTAGATGCTTGGAATATGAGTAAAAACGTGTGTTTGATTGATTGATAGATAGATTTTACAAAGCCTCAGGGTCTACATTTATACCCTGTTTGCAGAGTTACAACCAGACATGACTAGAATTCGAATTCCAAATTAAACAGAATCCATATACAAAACGACCTAAATAACTAAAGAAAACATAACACTATCCTCCCGTGACAAACTGGAACACCTCCACAAGCCGATCGGCAACCTTCAGGTTCTTCCTCCGCATCCTCAGCAGACTCCCCTGTCGTAGCCATCGGTACAAACACATCATCACCTATGGACTTGGTCATGTCCAGTCGTCCCTCCATCGACAACCATCCTCATCGGCAACTCATCCTGTAGACCAAGCACTACCGTCTTGTCTTGCCGTCCTGCATTCTACCGATCATGGACACGTGCCCAAAAATGGTGTCAACACATGCCCCCCAATTTCGGAGTATGAAATCATTAATGCTCCAAAATTCTCCGTAGTAATGATGTCTTTCCACAATTAATTCGCCCAATTTGGTAACCGACAACCTCAATCTGAACAACCCTGATCTGATCCTTCCGCAGATTCCTCTAAATCCTCAACGTCCCAAACGAACACCTCCACTCTAATCGCTCATCGGCAATATTACCGTTACAGGGACTTGCCGATGGACTGACCAGGACGTTCAGTTCAGTAACGTGTCTTATCCTCCCAAACGGCTATCTCCACTTTATTCGCCCATCGGCAATATTACCGTTACAAGGCGCTGCCGATGGACCGACCAGGAGATCCCGCACAGTAAAATATCTCTAGATAATGACCGCTTCCCGTCAAATCGCCTGTACAATCCCTTGATTACCGTGTGAACAGTTACCATATCTACCTGAGTACCCTCGGATTTCACGGATACGGCGAAGAGATAAGTCAGATTTGCCGTTACCCGTTTTGTCCTATAAATAGTTCCTTCTCGGGTACTCCTTCCCCATCACATCATTCCACAACTCCAACTCCACTTTCCCGGCGGCGACGCTATTTCCCGTTGGTCGATACCAGCTTGGTGCAGCTTACCACCTCCTCCATCAAGTAACTAAGAAACTCCTGCTCGGCCAGTCCACCGGCAACTTGGGGGGTCCCTGGTGGTTTATCAACATGTGGCTTAGCCTCCACATGCACAAACGCCTCGAGTTTGATCTTTTCGCACAGCGTTTCCCTAGAGATATAACTGAGGACCACGAGTTGGACGAAGAAGAATCGGCAACGCGCCCTCCTCTAAAGTTTGGCCAGGCTGCCATAGTTCTGCCCGGCACAGGAGGCAATGCAGACCAAATCAGCCGATTCTTCCAAACCCTGTATGAAGGCCTAACCAGAGAGCAGCGAGCATGGCTGTCTTATGATGATCCAGACACCATGTTCCCTTTGGTCTTCCATCCATTCAACGACGCTCTCAACAAGGATCATGAAGTGATGATGGCATTGATCACTCCTAGAGCTATACCAGTAAACTTCTTTGGCAGTGGGAAAACCTCCATTCAAACCTACGAGTTTTATAACCCATCGGCACTAGCCCGCCAATTAGCTTTCGGCCAGCTGCCGATTGCACTTTGCTATGCCGATGTAATAAAACCCAGGGAAGCCATCACTAACCTCCTTGAATGGAGTCGAGTAGCCTAACTACCGTCAAGTGCCGATACAGATGCAGATTTGTCAGAGTGGGTCCCAGCTGCCTTCATTACTCAGTCGTACAAACAATGGTGGGTAGAATGGAAGGAGCATTTGTTCTGCAGATCGGCTCTTTCGTACCGCAGCATGATCGACCCCGAGTATGAAGTTCCTGATAATACTGTAAGCACCTTCAAACCAATGTTTCAATTCTTTCAATTTTATTTCCATCGGTAACTCACTTCTGTATCATTTTGCAGGTTGATAACACTCCTCCATCGGTCAGTAGGAGTGGCAAGCCGATTGACCTGTTCCCATCAGGTCCGATCTCCTCAATCGGCAACAATGCTCACACTCTAGCTGCCATCATGCACCGAGGTGTGCGCCTTAAGAAAGTGACCACCAAGAGGACCAAGACATCCCCATCGGTAGCCGCCTCCACTTTAGCACAGGCCTTCAAGGTGATTGTTAAACCTTTCCATTCATATCGATTTCACTTTTACATATACCTATACTCATAAATTTTCTCCGTATCAGCAGACAGGCGCATCGGCAAAGACTAGAAGCAAAAGTGCCGATGCCCCCCAGTCCAGTCAACCGAAGAGAAAGGGTGCCAAGAACACCAGAGCACAAGCAAAGCGCCAAAGAGTAGCAACGCCTTCTCCTCCTCCAGTATCTCCAATTCCAGTAGAATCCTCTCCTTCCTCCCCAGAAGTCCAAACACAACAAGTGCCATCTCCCCCTCCAATGCAAGAAGCACCACAAGTGGAAGAACTCCAACCAGAAGAGGCTCAACCAGAAGTACCTCAGCCAGAAAACATATCGTCGGACGTGCATGAACAAACTACCGATCCAGCAGGTTCCGTTATAGCGTCGGTGGTCTCTTCCATCCAGACAAGTACTGCTCCTCCTCAAGGTAACATACTTTTATGAGATTGCCGCCGATGAACTTATTTTCTCTGTCTTACAATTATCTCCGTTATTTTCCAGCTGACATAGCCTCATCGGCAACCTCAACCGATCAGCCTACAGCTCCACCAGCATCTTCTAGTCAAAGGCGAGAGATCGCCTTGAAACAAGTAAGCTATTTAATCTCCATCAGTATTATTTACCGATGCTTGATCACGGAATGACTTACTTTCCTTTCTTTTTCAGGAATAGGACTCTCCCGACAGCCTGTTCTCTTTTGCCATTGATATCTCCGAAGATGAAGGTGAGGAAGCAAGTTCCTCCCGGGCAGTTGGGATTACATCGGCAGAGATCAAGGCAAAGTTGGAAGAACTGTCGGCTATCCTCCATCAAGACATGGCCCAACTAGTTGATGACTCTGATCCGGCCAAGGCCTTATTCAAGACCTTGAGAGGTCAAATTCCTGCCGATGCTGAAGAAATCCTCTTCCAAGCTGCACATCTGGAGAGCCATCAGCTGCAGTACCAGAAAGCTACTCAGCGCCTTGCCGACAGAGCGGCTCATGCCCAACTCTCCGAGGAAATGATGAAGGTGAAACTCCTTGCCGATGAGAAGCACAAGAACATCGGCATTTTATAGTCCTCAGGAGATGCATTGAAGCAGAAGATTTCCGATCTATCGGTAAGAGGAGAAACTTTGTTGGCAGAACTCAAACAAGTAGAGGATGCCCTATCCCAAGCCCGCCAGGAAGAAAGCCAACTGCCGGAGACAATCAAGCTTCTTGAGCAAGAGCGAAATGTCCATGGTCGCAAGGCACTGCTGCTGAAGAAGAAGTTAAAGCCGGTAGAAGGTTCTGCCGATGACGACGTGAAGGAGATAGAGGAAGCCAACTAGATTCGTCTACGTGATATATCGACGATCCAGGCGCTGTTGAACACATGAGCTCTTCATCGGCAATACATCCTCGCTTCTCTGCTTTTCAGCTTTCCTATCGTTTAGTCTAGCCGATAGGACTGTTATCGGCATCTCTTGAAACATTAAGTCCGGCCCCAGACATATTTCGATCCAGCCGATAGGAGTGTTATCGACATCTAAACTTTTATGCATCGACCCATATACTGGGGTGGTATTTCTTCAAATATTTGCCATTTAACGCTCTGGGAAATTCAACTCCTTCGAGAGTTTCTAGAATATAGGCATTACCAGGAGCCGATCGACTTACTCGATAGGGACCCTCCCAATTGGGAGACCACTTCCCAAACTTTGAACTCTTAGTCCCGATCGGTAAGATCAATTTCCATACCAAGTCTCCATCGGCAAACTCCTTAGCTTTTACTTTCTTATCATACCATCTAGCAACTCTCTTTTTATTCTCTTCTATACTCATCAAAGCCTTTAGCCGATGTCCTGCTAGATCACCTAACTCATCTGTCATCAAAGTAGCATAATCATCGGTAGCCAATTGATCTTGAAAAGATAATCGCCTAGATCCAGTCTTGATTTCCCAAGGCAACACTGCATTGGGTAGCCATCCATCGGTGTAGCTTTATTAAGATTCCTGAAATCAATGCAGACTCGAAGCTTCCCATTTCTCTTATAGACCGGAACAACATTGGAAATCCATTCGGCATATCGACACTGTCGAATAAACATGACTTCAATAAGTTTGGTTATCTCGGTCTTAATATCAGGAAGAATATTAGGATCGGCGAGCTGGCTGCTGATGTGGCCGAAATCCAAACTTGATAGGCAACCGATGCTCAACAATCGATCGGTCTAAACCGGCATCTCAGTATAATCCCAAGCAAAGCAATCTTTATATTCCCTTAACAGATCAGTTAACTGTTGCTTACATTTAGAATCTAACTTAGCACTAATAAAAGTAGGTCTAGGTTTATCACCACTACCTATATCTATTTCTACCAAATCATCGGCCGATGTGAACCCCTGGCCTAACTTTCCATCATCGGCGAATCTATCCATTAAAAACCTTCATCAGAACCGACTGCTTGGATCGGTGGAATTTCATAATCGGCAACCTTGAGAAAATCCTTTTCCCAAGCTTCTCCTGAAATACACCTAGTCTTTTCATAGGTGTCTGCCTCTGCCGATGCAATAACATATGAAGAGTCTCCTGGGACAATTTCAATCTTGTCACCTACCCACTGGACCAAGCACTGGTGCATTGTAGATGGGATGCAACAATTGGCATGAATCCAATCTCTCCCCAACAGTAAATTATATGCACCTTTTCCACTGATCACGAAGAAAGTTGTCGGCAAGGTTTTACTGCCGATGGTCAACTCAACACATACTGCCCCCTTGACCGGAGACACGTTCCTCTCGAAGTCCTTTAACATCATATCGGTCTTGGTCAAATCTTGATCTCCTTTCCCAAGTTTCCGATACACTGCGTAAGGCATGATGTTAATAGCGGCTCCACCATCAATGAGAATCTTAGTCATTGGCTGACCATCAACTCTTCCTTTGACAAATAAAGCCTTAAGATGTTGCCTTTCATCATCAGCAGGCTTCTCGAAGATGGTTGTCATCGGATCTAGAGCTAACTGAGCTATCTGGCCGGAAAACTCTAACTCATCATCACTGGATTGTGCAAGGAACTCTATCGGCAACATAAAGACCATGTTGACATTCTGCCGATGGACCTTCCCCCTTGGGATCTGATTGCTGCTGATCCCCAGACTGGCCAGAGTTCTCGCCCTTGCTTAACCCTTCTCGTCGTTCACGCTGCAGTCTTCTCTTCTGCGTTCTGGTCAACCTCTCTGGACACCAGGGAGGAAGTTGCTGCTGCCTTACCGATGGGCGACGATTTTCTCTTGACTCCACCCGGTAAGTATTGACATCCCGGCAGAAGATGAACTCATCGGGAACCCGTGCATTAGCCATCTCTTTGAGTTCTTTGTGGTTTTTGGGAAAATATTGAACACGATCGCCAATCCTGTCGTGCACACTGAGCCTGCCCCCCAGCCAATCGTGAACGGACGCTCTTCCCCTAAACGGCCCATTAGATCGCCGATTATCATCGTGATAGTGCCGATCGGATCTACCATACCGATCATAACCGTTGCACTCAGGACAATCTCTGACAGTGGGAAGCTTAATATTCTCCTCCCAACAATGGATGAAGAACGGGCAATTCCAGTGATCCCTATGCTGATTCCACTCCTGTCGGCGTCTTTCTTCTTCCCGACGATAATCTTCCTGCTGGCGCCGATATCGATCCTCACGCTGCTGCCAAGTTTCCCAGGTCTTCTGTGAGTTATAACGATACCAGACCGGGGAGGCCTTCCTGAGTTGGTTCCTTTCTGGGTCAAGCCCCTTCCTCTCGCATCGGCAGTAGTGACCTGAAGCTGAGGATCCACCGATGTACTTCTTTCGGCTGCTTTTGATGTTAAGACTTTGGCCTTTCCCTTAGCATCCAGCATGTTTGTCGGGAAAGGATGCTGATTAATCTTCATCGGCTTCTGAGTTTTGGAGCTGTCAAATTTGATCCTCCCAGACTCTATAGCCGATTGCAGCTGCTGTCTAAAAACTTTACATTCATTAGTATCTTGAGAAGTTGCATTGTGCCACTTACAATATTTCATCCTTTCTAATTCTTCAGCCGATGGGATCACATGATTAGGTGACAGCTTGATCTGACCTTCCTGGAGCAGAAAGTCAAATATCCTATCGGCCTTAGTGGTGTCGAACGCGAACTTCTCTGGTTCTTTATGTCCAAAAGGACAAGACATCGGCTTTTTGATTTTCACCCATTCTGCCAAGCCGATGACCGGTTCTTCATCAGAATCCGAGCTTGCCGCCTCATCCACAAATGATACCTTTTTATTCCATGCTCTCTTGAGCTCAAAAGGCTTGATATCTTGATCAGAAATTCTTTGCACCAAATGACTTAAACTTTCAAACTCCTGAGATGCATTCTTGTCCCTTATGTGCGGCAACAAACCCTAGAAAGCCAAATCGGCTAGCTGCCGATCATCCAGAACCAGGCTATAGCATTTGTTCTTGACCTCACGTATCCTCTGCACAAAACTTTCAACCGATTCATCATTGCGTTGCCTCAATTTGACCAAATCGGTGATCTTCTTCTCATGGACACCAGAAAAGAAATATTTGTGGAATTGCTTCTCTAGATCGGCCCAAGTAACCACTGAGTTGGGAGGTAATGATATAAACCAGGTAAAAGCCGATCCAGACAATGATGACGAGAATAAACGAACCCTTAATTCGTCCCTGTTAGCAGCTTCTCCGCACTGGATGATGAACCTGTTGACATGTTCCATGGTTGACGTGTCATCCTGCCCAGAAAACTTAGTAAAATCCGGCACCTTGTACCGATTCGGAAGCGGGATCAAATCATATGCGGGAGGATACGGTGTCCGATAAGAGTAAGTGTTGACTTTGGGTTTAATCCCAAATTGGTCTCTCATTACTTCAGCAATCTTATCGGCCCAATAAGCATCGACATCTTGCCGATGAGGTGGTTGCGGATCCGGCACCTGCTGGTAAGCTTCCACGTGTCTGTGCGGCGCACGATCTGCATGAAAGATTGGGTTAATCATTTGGCCCCCAATCTGCGGACCACCAAGCTGTTGCCCGCCAATCTGCTGCCCAAGACTCATTGGCTGGTTGGGCATCACTTGATTCTGGAACCCGGGATAGATCTGTCCTTGATGAAACCCTGTAGCCTGATGATTCTGTTGGGGTGTTTGCGGGAAGACTTGCTGCCCAAGCCATCCATTATTAGCATTCATCGGCATAGGTCCTGCCGATGACTGGTAATTGGGCATCATCATCGAATTGACATACCCTGGCTGAGTCATAACCCTCTGTTGCATCAGCATTGAGTCTGCCGATGCGTTAAGCATCTGGAACGTTGGAGCTTGAGAATTCCCAGTGTAAGGTCTTGCAGTAGTAGTTGTAGTATACTGGGGACTCTGGTTCATCGGCATATTTGGAGGTGCCGATGCCATAGGAGTCTTGCCTCTCATATTAGTTGCCTGAGATGTGCTAGGTGTCTTCAAGTATTCCGGGGGCATACCAAAACCCCACCAGTTAGGAGGAGGGACCGGTCCTGACATTGCCGATGCCAATAGATCTGTAGTGAGCCTAATCTGCTCATCTGAAGTCGGTGGATTAGTTGTCATCGACGTAGATTGTGCATTAGTGACTCCTAACGTGCTTGGAGGAACAATAGTCTGCGTTCCCGCAGCGGCTGTAGTAGTCGATGGAGCTGTGACCACCGGTGACCCTAGCTGATGATGAGAGGGACCCACATAATCTGGTGGCAATTGTCCTTCCTTGAAAGTTCTGGCCATGACATTGAAAACCGTATTGGACAGCACACCAGCTTGGTTGATTAAAGCATGGTTGATAGCACTATCAACCATCTCTTGAAGTTTACCAGGATTGGCTTCAAAAGTAACCTGCCGAGGCATCGGCAGTGCATCCTTCTGGATCACTTCGCCGCTCCTGTTTATGCTGAAGGACCTCAGGCATTGCTGCTTGTAATCCTCCATGGCTTTAGCAAGAGCTTGCTTCTACTCATCCTTGAGATTGGCTTCTGTCACGGGGATGACGTTCTTCTGATCAAACTCAGTAGTCGACATGTTGATCTTGATCTTGAATCTGTCCCACTGGGCGTGCCAAAAGTTGTGTTGATGCAAAAGCTGATATGCAAACACAAAGGACTAATACCCGATTTAAACGTTAAGGCGTGCCAGCCGATTTGACCTTACTATCGGCAAAGGTGATAACTCGAATACTTTGGTCCCGACAACAGCGATGCGCCCGGATGCCACGGCCAAGAGGTATTCACGTGGAACTTGAGAACACGCCGAGCTTAAGTCGACGAATTCCTAAGAACTCGTAATAAAAGGGAAAAAATATGACGAAGTCGTCGAAAAAGTAGATGCTTGGAATATGAGTAAAAACGTGTGTTTGATTGATTGATAGATAGATTTTACAAAGCCTCAGGTCTACATTTATACCCTGTTTGCAGAGTTACAACCAGACACGGCTAGAATTCGAATTCCAAATTAAACAGAATCCGTATACAAAACGACCTAAATAACTAAGAAAAACATAACACTATCCTCCCGTGACAAACTGGAACACCTCCACAAGCCGATCGGCAACCTTCAGGTTCTTCCTCCGCATCCTCACCAGACTCCCCTATCGTAGCCATCGGCTGTCGTAGCCATCGGTACAAACACATCATCACCTATGGACTTGGTCATGTCCAGCCGTCCCTCCATCGGCAACTATCCTCATCGGCAACTCATCCTGTAGACCAAGCACTGCCGTCTTGTCTTGCCGTCCTGCATTCTACCGATCATGGACATGTGCCCAAAAACGGTGTCAACACGGCCCAATTCCCGCACCAGGTCTCGACTGGTGGTACCAGAGACAAAGGCCAGGATGACGTCGTGGTCGGGGATGTGCAGCAGCTCGGTGCGTTGCTTCGAGAAGCGTCGAGCGTACTCTCGAAGTGTTTCTCCTGACTTCTGCTTGCACTTGCTGAGGTCCCACGAGTTGTCGGGTCGTATGTAGGTTCCTTTGAAGTTACCCTCAAACACCCTGACCAAATCCACCCAGTCGTGGATATGGTTGGCCGGGAGCTCCTCAAGCCATCTGCGGGCAGTGTCGGAGAGGAAGAGCGGCAGCTGTCTGATGATGGCTCGATCGTCCCCTCGAGCGCCTCCTAGCTGATAGGCCAGCCTAAAATCTACCAGCCACAGCTCTGGCTTGGTCTCGCCATTGTCATTTGCAATGCTGGTTGGTGGTCGGAACGGGTTGGGCATCGGCGTGCTGCGGATCGCCATGCTGAACACCCGCGGGCCTGGTGGCTCTGGGGCTATCCGGTCCTCATCACTGTCGTACCTCCCGCCGCGGTGGGTGCTGTAACCGCGTTCTTCCGCGTCCCCATACCGACGGCGACGATTCTCTTCAATATCGCGTCGCGCGTCATGTCGTCGTTGGTTGTCGACAGGGAGGACGAGTGTGGTCTTTTTCCCTCGAGGGGGCGGCTGCTGATGGACCGACACCTCTTTTTCATTTTGGGCTGGCTCATCGCGTTTTTCAGTAGCTGCCCCTCGACGTTGGGAGGCCGAGCTTTATCTGCTTGCTGTACTGCGGCTACCTGGAGCAGAGTCTGCACCTCGTCTCGGATGCGTCGAGCTTGGGAATTCGAGGGCTCGGGCATGTTACGCAACAGCATCGTTGCTGCTACCACATTCTGGCCCGCTCGAGGGAAGCGGCTGACAGGTTGTTCTGGCTCCCCATCCCCGACAATCTGTCGATGCACATCTCGAGCCCTTCTGCGGACACTTCCGCCAGGCGGGTAAGGCAGGTCCTGCTCAAGGATCTGCTCGAGCAGGACGAGGCGCTCACGATCTTCGTCAAGTTTTGTCTTGAGCTCTCGCAGCTGCGCAAGTTGCGCGGCTCTATCTTCTTGCGGTGGTGGGTCGACCTATCTGTCGTTCCCAGGCGTCCTGGGGTCTTCCCTTGCTGTAGGGGCTCGACCGCCAGTGGGGACATCCTACGTCTCGTCGGTAGTTTCTACCGCCCCGTCGATATGATAGCATTCCCTAGTAGGGTCATAGCTGTCGGTCTCGGAGTCAGAGTCTGGTTCGGCGGCGTAGAAACATCCACGTCCCTCCTCCAGCAGCCGCTGCCTGAGCGAGATGATCGTGTATCGCCCAGGGCCTAGGCGACGGAGGCCTCGTACCTGGGAGAAATTCGGTAGCTCGGACGTCGGTTGCTGTGCTCCAGGGTCGTGCAGGAGGACCATTGGTCTCTCCACGTACGTCTGGGCGTTTGGGCAGATTGCCCTGGCGAGCGACGCCACGGCATTGTCCAAACCGAACGGCAGCGCTCTTCATGGGGCAAACAGCCCATGTGGGAGTAACCTGGCGGTGGGGGAGAGCGCGCGGGGCGCGTCGCCCCCTGTTGTCGTGCGATCCTCGTGGCGTTGGGCCGTCACGCCCACGGTTTCGGCGTGCGGCGCTGTCGGCTCCTGTGTCATCTCTCGCCTGGCACAAATCGTCGGTCGTGCTGAGGCGGAAGGGCGATGGTGGTGCTGTCCACGCCTCTTCTTGGGCGGGGAGGCGTGGTGGCGAGGACGTCTCGGGGCCCTCAACCGTGCTGGCGCAACGCGGGCTCCTCCCGGTCCTTTGATCGAGAGCAGGATCGTGTCATAGCCGGAGCCAGTAGATATGAACTCGAGACTCCCAAACCAAATCACCGTGGAGCGCGGAATTGGTGAAGTGAGAGTGGCCATCTGGAAAGGAGTGGGAAATCGATGAAAAAACACGCAGGACCCCTACCTGGCGCGCCAACTGTCGGTGTTTTCCCCACGGGGGGTCACACCAATGAGTAAATTTATGTGCGTGCTCCCTTTTCCAGATGGTGATGCAAAAAGACACAAAGATTTATCCTGGTTCGAGCAAGAGAAGGCCCTACGTCCAGCGGGGGGGAGAGAGTTTGTATTATTTTGCACCTAAGTGCTTGTACAGGGGTGAATACAAGCGTGTATGAACTGGGATGGAGTATGGAAGTTCTACTGCGTATGAGTGTTGTCTTGCGTCCCCCCCGTATCGCCTCCCGGGCCTCCCTTTTTATAGTTCCAAGGAGAAGCCTAGGGTACAAGTATAGGCGTCAGAGTAGGGGTCGATAGAGGTATAGCGCGCGGACCTACTCGAGGTCTCCGTACCGGCGTGGTCTCGAGCCGTCCTGTCCTGGTAGCTTGATGATGATTACGCGTGCCCCTGCATCCTGCTCTGTGCGCCGTCTTGGACTGGTTTATCTGTTGCACGCCTGTACGTCATGGCGGCAGGTACTTCGGAGTGGTTGCAGTGCTGCCATTCGACGCCCAACCCTTCCCCGGGAAGGAAACGTGTCTGGTCGAGGGTCGGACGCCGTGTAGTGCCTTGCTATCCAGAGCGTTGACCTTGGATGTCTCGAGGAGGTCTTGATTAGACGTTCCGTCCCTGCTTCCCGCGTCCTGACATGCTCTGGGTTGTTCGGTGGGGAAGGCTGCAAAAAGAATGACGGGATAGGTGCCTGTTCCCTATCACGCTTTCCGTGACTGGCGTGTTAGGTGAGGACGCGACAGGCACATTAAATACCCTGGCTTCCGTGCCTGCGTCAGGCGGCGGGCGGCGTCCTTGCGCTCGACGCCTCTCGATTCACTCGAGCCTATTTCCGTATTCGACGGCAGATGATGCTCGAGCCCTGATCGATTCGCTCGACGCCCTTTCCGTCTTCGAGGCCGCGGTCGTCGATGATCGTACGCGTGACTGGGTAGAGCGTCGAGTTGGAGGCCTCGACTTGCGTACGGGTAATTTCATTATGTACATCAGTTAGGATACCCCTTACTAATACCCTCGACACTTCTCTATGACCACGATGTTTTCCTTGTGGAGGTTTGCAAACGTCTTCTTAAGGCCGAGCAGTATGCCAAGCACTACTACGATGGTCACCACCGTGAGCTGGAGTTCGTGGTGGACAACTAGATGTGGCTCTGCCTTCCACACTGCTCGATGCACCCACTAGAGTTTTGACCTAAGGGCAAGCTTGGGTCGTACTATGCTGGTACATTTCAGTTGCTGGAGTGCATCGACCAGGTTGCCTACCGCCTACAGCTTACAAAAGGTGCTTGACGTGTTCAAGTGGGGTTGCTCAAACCGTTCAGCAAGGAACCTCTGACGACTCCGCTACTCGTGCTGCCTGTACAGGATGGGTGCCTACTGCCTGCTCTAGAGCATGCACCTAGCTCCACCATGGCCCCTGACACGTTCTTGTGAAGTGGCAGGGCCTGCCCAACGGCGACGCCACATGGGAGCCACTGTAGGACTTCAAGGACCTATACACCAATGTTCAGCTTGAGGACGAGCTGTTTGAAGAGGCGGGGAGAGATGTTACGACCGACGTCACATACCAACATCCGGGCCAATCTAGCGGCTAGGCCACACCAGCGGTTAGGGGCTAGGCACTAGGCACCTAGGATTTGATCTACTTAGATATTTTTCTTATATTTCCATAATTGTAGGATCTTGATTGATTGACTTGTTAGGATAAGGGATAAATACCCCTTCACACTTTAGAATTAATTAAGCAAGACAATATTGTTTGCCTGGCCTCAAGGGCCATCTGCTGGTCTCCATTGCTCGCTCACCCTAGCATCGCTGCCCTCTCCCTTGTCACCATGGCACGCACACACCGCCGGGGATATTGACCCCTGCAATTGACCAACTACCCCTATGCCCTATGCAGCCACGGTAGGATCCTTCATCCTATCATTACACTCCTAGTTTTAATTCAACAGTATGATTTGGAAATATAGGAGGTTGTAATAAACGACAACATTTTCATCCACAGAACTATCGGCATGGGATGGGAGAAGGTGAATTCAATGCATGGTCACGTGTCCCTATAATTGAGGAGCAAATAATAATTACGACATACCTATAGGTCCTAACATCCCACAAGACAATGTGATGCACCTTGGATGCGTAATTCCTCATGATGCCAGCCAATAATGGAAGCGTCGGGTGGCAAGCAAGATCCTCAAGGTCCCAATTCAGGATTCCTGGGCAAAGTGTGTGAACGTGTTTCTCTGTTTGCATATTCCAAATCTAACTCAAAAACAGAACGGGTGAGCAACTAGCATTGTTATAGATGAGAGGCAGAAATTGCCCCGTGCATGCATGTGAGATCATTAATGTTCAATACTGCCACATACAGAAAGGTGGATAGATGCCACACATACCTTTGCATTCATCAGGTCGTCAGTAGTGGCTAGGAAGTCCCGATAACTGTCAGGATAAAAAGTAAGCCGCCTCCCCTCGAATGTGGCGACGGCATCCGATGAATGAACATCCCAAACCTACAAATTTTCGAGTAGAAAAGATTGTTATTATATATAGTTAAACTGTGTAATTGACCACCATACAAAGACATTAATTATTAGTTGGTTGGTTCATTTAAAATAAAAGTTGGTTTGCTGATCATCATCACTGACTGGGAATGACCATCAACCAACTCATGATTGATTAAAAAAAAAGAAAAAGACGTGCCAAACAAACCTCTACTATGTTGTTGCCGAAATCATTAGTACTAGCGAAAGTGCTAGCGTCCCTTGGGCCAACCTTGAGATGGTAAACAGAATCGTGAGTGTCAATTACTCGAGCACACATCCATCCCTGACTCCAGTCCCAGAGCTTGATCCTTTTGCCCTCTAAAGAAGCTGTCAGCAATAAGGTATGTTTTGGGTAAACGGCCAAATGGCTGACACGTTTATCATGGTAAGCTTCCAATTCCTTGACCTTTTTGTCGATTTTAGAAGGGAAAGTGTAGGCATAGACATGGACAACCCCGTTATCATCCCCTGCTGCGAACCACTGCTCTCCAGCGATAAACTTGATCGACCACATACTACAGAAAACATGAATTCTTGTAAATATGCGACTTGGAACATTATGACTCTCTCCTGCTTAAATATGAAAATACCAAGGGTTCAGTAGTGGTTAATTTAACGCAAATACCTTGATGATGATCCACGACGATGATCGTAATGACCAAGCAAGGATCCACCCATGCTTCCTGCCTGTGTCTCGTAGTTCCAAAGGGAAATACGGGTTGATTCATAGCCCACCAACAACCTGTGATGTGCAAACCCAATTAATTAGAGTCTCTCTGTCTAAATTGTCAAATCAAGTACTAGAATGGAAATGAGAGTTGTCCAGTGGGACCATCTATCTATATATTCACCATGTTTTGGTTGGATGCACATCCATGCATCTGATGAACCCATTCTCCCCTTCTGGTTTTGCTTGTATCAACTGATACATCCAAATAGCAACCAACCGCCATATTAGAAATGAACCGACTACATGCACTACAGGAAACAGGCGATTTGCCGGGAGGAAAATGCTTTGCTGGGAGTTTTTATCGGGCACCCGGCAAAGGATTTCTTTGCCGAAGGCTAGGGTCAGAGACTCCCGGCAAAGAAATACTCCCGGCAAAGAAACCTTTGCCGGGGGTCAAGCTCCCGGCAAAGTCTAGCCGTCGGCAAAACAACCTTGTTTGCCGAAGGCCGACACCCGGCAAAGCTAGGCCGTCGGCAAAGGTGGTCAGCGGGGTGATGACCAACGGTCGTCACTCTTTGCCGAGAGCCACGCCGTTAGACACCCGGCAAAGATTTTTTTATTTTTTATTATAAAAAATCTTTGTCGGGTGTCTCTGACCTGGCTCCCGGCAAAGACTTCTTTGCCGGGAGCCAAATTATGCTCCCGGCAAATTTTTTTTGTCTTTTTTTGTTTTTTTGATCCAATTTTTTGTGGGGCCTTGATAGAGTAAATAATTCGTTATTTGAAAATTTGGCACAATTTTAAGTTAAAAAATATATTTATTTAATTTATTTTTATTTCGTTGAATTTTTACGAGTAATGTAAATTTGAACTACATGTACATAAAATAATATAATTCGGTTATTCGAAAAATGAGATTCATAATATTTAGGGTATGTCAAGGCCGTATCTAGGAAGTTGCATGAATTTTAGCGCATCATATTATCATAGCATGAGATTATACTCGCGAGGAAAGTGTATTTAAATTATATAAAATTAAAACAAAGTCCGAAAATCACGAAACTTGTCGATGTGTCTTGTTATTGCATGTGGGGGCCGAGGTAAAAAAATTAGAAAGTTTGGAGCAAGTTGTGACGTCGGATGTTTAAAATCCAGACATCTCCACATATGATATCTTGAGCATCTCTGGCTAGTGCTAGCAGAGTTGAGCTATTTCTTCCGCCAGCTTTGTGCCAAGGAGCTATCTCGGACCGTGGTTGCAAACTTGGAGAAAGTGGCACCTGAGTTGCTTTGTAAGTTGGAGAAGATCTTTCCACCTGGCTTCTTCTTGTCGATGCAACATTTGATTGTGCACCTCCCGTATGAGGCACGTATGGGGGGGGCCGTGCAGGGTCGTTGGTGCTATCCAATCGAGAGATGTCTAAAGGCCGTTCGCAAAAAATGTAGAAATAAAGCCAAAATTGAGGCTTCCATTGCAGAGGCTTCCATTCTAGAGGAGGTGACAAACTTCACACAGCTATACTACACGGAGAACCTTCCTAGCATGCATAATCCACTCCCTCGCTACAATGTTGACGAGAATGAATCCAACCTTAGCCTTTTCCAAGGGCAACTTGGCAAGTCAAGTGGATCGACCAATAAGAGGTTGGACAATGAAGAGTGGCGCACGATCATGCTATATGTGTTCCACAACCTTCCCGAGGTGAAGCCGTTCATTGAGTAAGTTCTCAAAGCCTTCCCGAGGTGTTTCAATATGCCCTTACTATTTTTCATCCAACTGAATTCTCTCGTTTGCATAGGGAATTTATTCGTGTATCTTGGCATCAACCAAGGGAACCTACCCAACGCCAAACCGACACCCTTCTTTCACAGGGTCCGGGTGCAGGGAGGCCTGATTTCATTTCTTGGTTCAAAACAAAGGTATTGTCCAATTTACCTTGTATCTAGTCTGGCAATCTTTCCTTCTTTCACGTACTTAGTCTGGCAATCTTTCCTTGCGCTTGTAGGCCCAAACCGATGCAAGTATGAGTCAAGAGTTGAGACAGGTTGCAAATGGCTTCGATAATAAGGTGAAAGCTTATTCAAGTTATGATGTGAATGGATATCGCTTTCACACAAGAAGCTACGAGCAAGCTCGGCCCTATCGAAAAACCACAAACAGCGGAGTTTGTACTCCCGGCACTGATGGCCTAGAGTACCATGGCATAATTGAAGATATCTATGAACTTTCATTTTATGGAAAGGAACCTCTTCGTCTTGTCATGTTCAAATGCCACTGGTTCAATCCTCAACTAACGAAACGGAGCCCTAATATTGGTCAAGTCGAGATTCGACATGATTCCATCTATCAAGGAAAAGATGTCTTTATTGTGGCAGATCAAGCCGTGTAGGTTTATTATTTGCCATACGCATGCCAAGACAACAAGGCTCTTCAGGGTTGGTCTATTGTGCACCAGGTATCACCACATGGTAGATGTCCTGTCCCAAACGATGAAGATTACAACTTTAACCCAAACACTTATGATGAAGAGTTCTTTCAAGAAGATGGGCTACAAGGGAGGTTGGTGATAGACTTAACCGAGGCGATCGGAATGGAAGTAGACAATGAAAGGGTTAATGACGAGGAAGAAGGAGATGAGGTGCAAAATGCAAAGGACATAGAAATGCTTGAGCGATTACATTTAGACGATGACGATGAAGGCAACATTGAACCTTCAGACAATCTTGTTTATTTGGACAACTTTAATAGTGATGACGAGACATATGATCCAGATAATCCCAATAATGATGATTACTTCTAATACATGTAATACTATATTATTTTGTAATAATCATGTCTTGTTTGTTTCTTTTTAATACATCTATTTCTAATACATCTACTAATATGTCTTGTTTGTTTTTTTAATTGTAGGTGATTGAACAAAGATGGCGGGCGGCAGTGGGCCAAGGAACGTGAACTCGAGGTACCAGAGGCCACGTGAGGATGCTAGAGAGAACTCGTCGGATGAGAGGAGGCAGAGGCTTAGGAGCAGCAGCAGCGGCAGCGGTAGCGGCAGCAGGAGGGGTCGGCCTCCTCTAGCCAGGCCGCGCCCCGTGCCGGAGGAGGTGTGCCGTACCACGGACTCCTCGGGGGATGACCAGGTTGGGGCGACAGACGACGAGGGAGACGCACTGGAGGACGGCGAGGGAGACGCACTGGAGGACGGCGAGACTGCAGGTGGTTCCACTGCCACTGCTGCTGCCAAGCCCTACTTGCGAGGTCCCTCAAAACTCCCTGGGCCTCCGCTTCCTCCCCTACGCCCAGTGATTCGCCCCCAGGGGGACAGGTAACTATCTTTAGATTTAATCACAGCTACTTCATATAATGACAGATAAACTAATAATGTTTGTTAATGACTTGTGTAGGCACTGGGAGGTTGTGTCGCCTGGTGACTCACGCAGCCCCAACCACATCTTGGGGCTTGTGTGTAGGCACTATTACCCTGGCATTGTCACACACAAGGGGACTGTGGGGCCGGCCAAAACATGGGACCACTACAAATCTGCCCCCAACACAGATTATGGAAACAAGCAGGAGCGGGTCAGGAGAGAGTTTTGGGTAAGTCTTGTTTGCACAACTTTGATCAATACATCGTACTCATTTGACTTTTTTGACATGATGAATTGATACATTGTGTCTGTTTGCAGACTTTTTTCAAGTGTGAAGAGGGACAAGAGGAGAGGGCGGAGAAGAACTTGGTGAAATGTGTCAGGAAGCGCCTCTCTGACATGCACTATGAGGAGCGCATCACTTGCATCATCAAGTACTACGCCACGCGACTTGGTCAGAAAATCACCAAGGCACAGGCAAGACAAATGCTTCTCACCCGAGAGCAGTTCCTTGAGGTAAATGTAAATAATAATACTAATTCATTTTGAGATTAAGTATCTCTAATTGGTAATCTTATATCTCAAATTGTTTATGACATGCAGATGATTCCATGGTGGTGTGAGTCATATCGGGACTGCTGGGAGATGATTGTGGACAAGTGGTTCACAGAGGGTTATATGCAGGAACACGAAGCCTGCCGGGAGCGTGCTTTGCAGGCGACAGGCCCCACACACCATCAAGGCAGCCGTAGCCTCGCCGCATACAAGCAAGCATGGGTACATAAATTCATTCTTAGTATTTTGATGCTTCATTCTGCATGTTTATTCTAATCATCTTGTTGTCTTTCTCACAGTCGGTGTCGCATGGTGGCCAGCCTTTGTCCACGTTCATGGCATATGGACTGGCCCGCAAGGGAAAGGCGACTTCCGATGCCACCTTCAACCCGGATGACCCGCCCGAGTCATACAGCAATCCGAGCTCCCACACCCGCATCAGTTCCTATGCATCGGAGGCAAGGTCGGTCCATGGGCCAGAGTGGGATCTGAGCACCGAAGACATTGATGGGTTGATGGTTATGAGGATCGGACAAGGCAAGAAGCATGGACGATACTGACTTGGTGATGGCACCCTTGAGTCCAGCTCTGTTCCCACCCTCTCCCAGATCCGAGCAGAGACCCCGAGCGGAGGCCCAGCCATACGCCAACGACCGTCTCCTTCACAGCAGCGGGTCGATGAACTTAAGGTTTCTCCCATTTAACTGTCCATTAATTGATGTTTACATAACTTAGATGCCTTTGCACCACTAAAACAGATGGGTTGAAATATTGCAGGCCGAGAACGAGAGGATGGCTCAGGAGCTGCGGGACCTGGCGGCGAGGACCGAGCTCGCCGAGCGGGAAAGAGAGGCTGAGCGGGCCGAGCGCGAAAGACAAGCCAAGCAGCTAGCGGAGATTACGGCGTTTTTGCAGAGCTTTGGGCAAGTGAACGGTGTAGCTGTGCCACAGTCCGCTCCACCGCCGCTACTTCTAGCTAGTCCTGTGAGTATGAAAACAAATTGCTTTGACTAGTGCTTTCATATTCTTTCATGACATAGAAGACTAAATTGACCACTCTCACACATGCAATCTGTTGTCCTTTATGTAGCCTCCGTCGGCGGGTTCAAATAACCCATCTCAGGGGCAAGCAGGCGACGGCGCTTTTCCTTCACCGGGCACTCAGTTTCCCCCCCACCTCTAGTTTGTTTCTCTTTTTCACGACTTGATGGACATGTGATGCACTGTGAACGACTATCGACTTGTGATGATGGATATTGGAACTATTATGTTTGCGATGTCGTTATGTGAGATCATGTGTTTGTGATGTGATATATATGCCGGATTGAGTTTATGATGAAATGGATGTGTGATATGTTCTGTTGGTGATATAAATATGTGTTATATTATATTTGTAAATACAGAATAAAAAAAATAAAAAATAATAAAAATAAAGGCTTTGCCGGGTGCCCTAGCCCTGACACCCGGCAAAGCTGGAAATAGGCCAGCTTTAGGTTCCCAGATTTGCCGGGTGCCAGGGCTAGGGCACCCGGCAAAGAAAATCTGGAAAAAAAAATAAAAAAATCTTTGCCGGGAGCTAAGGAGAAGACTCCCGGCAAAGAAATTATTAAAAAAAATAAAAAAAGCTTTGCCGAGAGCCTGTCCACTAAGCTCCCGGCAAAGAAATTATTAAAAAAAAATAAAAAAAGCTTTGCCGGGAGCCTGACCAGTAAGCTCCCGGCAAAGAAAATCTGGGAAAAAAATTACAAATCTTTGCCGGGTGTCTCTGACACAGCTTCCGGCAAAGAAAGGACTGACGGAACCGGGGCCGTGACGGTCACTTTTCTTTGCCGGGGGCCGTATTTACTCTCGGCAAAGTCTTTGCCGGGTGCCCGATAAAAAGCTCCCGTTGCCGGAGGCTCTTTGCCGGGTGCAGCTCCCGGCAAAGGCTTTGCCGGGTGCAAAATAGCCTTTGCCGGGAGTTTCCGGCTCCCGGCAAATCAGCCGAATCCTGTAGTGATGCCACCATACTTGTAAAAACCTGAGTATAATGGCACACACGTACATATGCATGCAGCCTGAATTCAATTAATACACATATATATAATTATGACCAATGTACTCAGCTCACCCGATGGGCTGCTACGACTTCCTGGAACCTTGCTGGGTCATGATCACTGGTGACAGCAGCCCTCAGCGTCGCTCGATGCACCACGGTGCCAATTTGCTTAACTTCTCTCAATGGGTCCTCAGCATAGTGCCACTGTAGACCCAATGTTTCAAGGTCTTCACTCTGCTTTGTGGCCACCATCACCACGTCAAACATGCCTTTTTGTGCTTGTAGCGGATGTTGCTCTTGCTTCTCCATAGTCATGTAAATGGTCTCGCTAGAATGTGGCCCCAACCTTCTGAAAATTGATGATTTACGGTTGTCCTCTATATAATCTGGCTGCTCCCACACATATGGATAGCCAGGGTTGGAACATGCATCTAGGCTGGTCGGTTGCAACCAAGACACCAATAAGATCGTCATCTGTCTTATTTGTTAGGGTCACTGCGCATTTGTTGAGCTTGTCTGGCTTAAAGGGGAACCAAATATCCAGTGGGTAGACATCCATCCCCTCTCCCTGTATATATAACGATAGTCTAGTCAAAGGACTAGAACATGATGAAAATATTTGATCAAATCTTAATTAAAAGGTACCAATATATTTTTATTTATTGAAATAATTTAAGCATATATTCTACAAGAAATTAATTTTCAAAGACGATATGCATTGAATCCGCATGAAACAATCAGTTAACAACTGTACTTTGAAGTCCCCTTAGCTTACAGGAAGAAAGTCGTTTGTAATTTACCTTATTTTCTCTGTCTGCTTTTTTTCCTTAATTGACCCTGGATCTCCTGACCTTGTAAACCATTTTAATAATATATATAATATATATTGACTGGTCAGCGGGCATATGGTTTTTAGTTCAGTTCCTCAGTTATTGAAGAAATTTGGTTCCTAGAAAATAGGAATCTATGGTTCTAACAAATTTTGGGAAGAGAAATGCGGTTCCTAGAAAATAGGAATCTATCGGATCTAATAAATTTTGGGAAGCGAGTATTTTGGTTTTCGGTTATTTTGGTTTGATTATGGTTCTAACCAAATGAACCAATTTTTTCAGCAAAGGTTAAGACAACAAAAAAAATATCAGGTTCTAAAACAAATTTAGGCAACACTACCTCTATTTTAGATAATAAAAATTGAGGAAAGAATAGCAATATAGTAAAACAAATACATAGCAATTCAATATGAGACATCACAACTAACCAAACATAGTCTTACAAAATGCAAGTGAAGTGAAGTACAACTCATGTATTTTGGTTCTTCGGTTGATTTGGTTATCTGAGAGTAGGAACCAAAATTTATTCAGTTATTTTGATTCTTTGCTATCTCAAACCAAATAACAAATGATTGTTTTTGTCTTGTGGTTCGGTTTTTCAGTTTTGGTTAATTATGGCCACCCCTACCTGTCGGCAAGGTCCTCTGATCCCTCCTAATTCCTAAAAAAACACTAAACAACTAGTAGTACATTGGATTCCATCTGCATGTCAGCAATTCCTATGCATATGATAGCGAACAGGAAAAACGAATGCATTAGTCGTGAAGTCTAGGTTACCAGAGAAGATATATAGGTACCATTAATTTTGCACTAGTCCATAAGATGACATTTAATTAATGCGAGTTTACAATGGTGTTTCAGACATAACTCAACAGAACTAAGTTTAATTTGTTGAAATTTTAAAAGGTCAAAAAACATTTATTTTTACTACACACGGCAAAACACATAGGATGCTAGACCATGTGAGATTATGTGCTATATATATGTGCCATGATAAAAACTTACTTGTGTTCCCGATGAAGCACAAATATCAGTTTCAATGAAACCACACGTGCGCTCCATTTCGTCTAGAGCCTCCCAATTACTTTAAGTGTATCTGGCCTATCTGCTGGGTTACGGTCGATGCACTGATTTCCAATCTCCACACACACTCTCACATATTGCAACCATATGTCTTCGTGCAACTGCTTGAACCTAATACTCCAACTTTGAAGTACCCTTATCTGGGCAAGGGTTTGTGTCGAATAAACGGAATGCATTACTTTCATAACCTACTCCTAATTAAATATGGTCAGGGGAGAAGCAAGGACCACACTTCTCGAGAATACCTAAGAGAAATAAAAGTCTATAAAATCACCTCTAAGAATAAAAGAAGCCTAAAAATCATAACTCAATCCATTTTCAATCAATCCAACAACCCTTATCTAGTCAAGCACCCCTGTCCAGCTTATCTAGCTATGCCACTGAATGCAATTCAGTAGAAAAGAAATGCTTATATTATATTGTATTGCACATTTGGATTTGTTATTTTAAAACTAGTATGTAATTGGTTTGTGTGGTGTGTGCTAGGGACAAGTATCAGTGTATCACAGAGTAGTGGGACTAATGTGCAAACCAAGTTGGTATCAAACTTAGAACAAACAGTATGTTGCATTTCGAGATTTGGTCTAACCTGCTGTAAGTAATAGCTTTGTGATAATATGAATTCAGTTCTATGCCACATTTTTCTCTATTTTGCCTGGTGTAACTTTTGCTACTGCTCGGTTGCTTATTTTCCAATGTTCCAATTTTCTAAGTTACAAAGGGCAAAATAAGCAAATGCTGGAATATTAAATCAACCTCAATAAGCTATTACTAAGTTACACACAGCGAAATTGCAAGGCACTAAGGAAAATTCTAAGTTACACAGGGCAAAATTGGAACAAAAGAAAGTGTAAGAACTCCATGCCATAATACGCATACCTAAGCTCAAGTTGGTGTACATTAATGTAACCAAATGCTGGAATTGAACTCCAAAAAACTCATATAAAATCAGTGGCAAAAGAAAATTCCTACAAAATTTGTCGTTGGTCAAGAAAAGGGAGAAAGTGTATACAATATGACATTGGAGTAAATAAGAACTATAATTTCAATAACAGGCTTTAGAAATATTGAGCAAAGTACATTGTATATATAAGTCTTGTAGTTTTACAGTGCACAAAACCATATTGATATTGCAGAAGCTAATCAGACGGTTATTTTAAGCTATCCTTTATTAGTCTTGGAAATGGCTGTTCTTACATTCTCAATGTCAGAATAACCCTTCCGTCCAGTCAATATCTCCATAATTATAATACCAAGACTATATATGTCTGACTTGAATGTGATCATTCCATCATAGGATTCTGGTGCCAAGTAACCCCTGCAAGAGAGATTTTGTGGTTTGAGTCATTTAAAAGCAAAAGGAATTAATGCAACATGTAATCATTCAGCAGTATGTTTGCCAGCCTGATGTCTGATTGGAGTAATAATAACTAAGTGGTTTAAAGATGCTTTGCTAGCTTACGCTGTTCCCATCACTTTTGAAGTTATAGTCTTGCTTTGTTTTTCATCAAAGCACCTTGCAAGACCAAAATCAGCAATTTTTGGTACCATGTTCTCATATAGAAGTATATTTGCAGGCTTGAGGTCTGAATGAACAATATGAATGTCTTGGTGAAGATAATGTAAACCAGCACAAATTCCCTTGATTATTTTATAGCATGTCCTCCATTCAAGTCCTTCAGATACATCTGCAAAGTGGTGAACAATTAGTTTTAACTTGAGGGGATGGATATTAGGATACTTGAAGTCGTTCACATTTCATCACTAGTCCATCCATTAATACAAAAGAAATTGAGGAAAGAAACAAGCAGTTAATAAACAGAACATTAAGCAATATCTACAGATAACTTTGAATACTTCCAGTAACAAAGCTTTGCAACTACACTTTATGTTCTTACATCGCAAATAAGGATAGTTACCTTGTTTTTGGTGAAGCGAGTTTACTCAACCCCATGTTGTCCTTGTTAATTCGGCCCTGGACAGCCAGTTAGTCTATCTATATGAGCTCCTTGCCAATTCCTCCAGTATTAATCAAGCAAGTTGATTGTCGGCGTCTCTTTATGTGGGTTGGTAATTAAGCAAGATACCTCCCACGTGCAATGTATTGTTGCATGGAAAAAGTGTACACAACAAAAGAACTGGGTGGGTTGGGAACCAAGGATCTACCAGTGTTTTCAGGTCATCCGATAAATCGCGATTAACCGTCCGACCAGGTTTCTGCTGTCTTTTTGGGTTTGTTCTAACTGGGCTAATGGGCTTTAAGTTTTTGGCCTGTTAGTGTTTAGGGTTTAGATAGAATAGAGGTAGGCAGAGCAGTACCCCCGGCAGCAGCCGCAATTTTTTTCCAACGCCAGTCTCTTCCACCGCGTGATTGCATGACTCCACCCCACATTCCGCGCTCGGCTTCTCTTCCGCCGCCGGTCTTCACCATGAGCTGCTCCAATGACGGTAAGCCTTTCCACTCTCCATCTTCTTCCTTCCTCCCATCTCTCACTCTAGATGCTTGTTGTGATTGTGATGTCACTCTGCCTCATCTGCTGTAGATATTCCTTCCCTATGCCTAACTAATTATGGTTTTCTTTGGTGTTCTAGGCTCCTAGCAGCAAGTCAGCAAACAAATGGAGTTTGGGGCAGGAATATGGACCTCTCAATAGTGCAGAAAAGAGAAGAATCCAACCCCCACAAGTAAGACACCAACTAAACACTAATGCTATCTTGATGCTTGCTTTATTGTGTATACTATATAGTATATATAAAGGTGTATATATATAAAGGTATATATGTCCTGGTATAAGTGGACAATTAGGTTGACGACCAGGGTTGAATAATCGGTCTGGTTGATGACTAATGGCAATTAATCTCCTAATTGGTCCCATGGCGACCAGGATCAACCAGCCGACCTAAAAACATTGCCTAGAACTCCTTCTGAAGCTCATCATTTGGGTCCATTCAGCAGAGTTCTCAGCTTGAGCCTAGTGGGTCCATCAGTGTGCTTCTCTGGCTAACCTGCAAGGCAACCTTTATGGGAATCATTGGGAACTTCTATGCCCCTTCTCCAGCTTTACCAAGTGACCTCAATTGATATTGGAAATGGGAACAACACTTCATTCTGGTCTAACATTTGGTCAGGAGGAAGGATATCACAGTTAGAAGGTTTTGTAAATCAACTCAACTTCAAGAGTCCTTTGTTTATCATTTGTCCCCACAGGCAATCTTGGAGTTGATAGCTATCAATAGAAATTATTCAATCAACAACTATGTTTGAGACTAATGAAGATCAATGTCTCTCTCCTTTCATAAATGGTGGTGGGAAGCTCGACACCTCTGGGGTGTATAGATTGATCAAGTCCCAAGGCTACCCAAGTGACTCGGCCTTTGACTTTATCTAGAAGAACTCAGCGGCTTCGAGAGTCAGGCTTTTTGTGAGGCTACTTCTGTAGGGCAGGATCCAGTGTTGTCACGACCTTTTCAAGAAAAACATTGTCGATTCACCAATTTGTGAAGTCTGCCACAGTGAAGATGAAACTGCTAATCACATCATCTTCTGATGTGGTTTCACTATGGCCTTCTTTTTTCAAGAACACGCATTAGCCCATTTTCATTAGGAAGTTTATAATGAAAGAAATTCCTAGTACACACGACGAGATATCATATGCGCCCTGGAACAATAGAAAGAAAAACAAAGAATGGCGCACGCGATTGTAATTTACATGGTCTGATTTTGTGACTAAAGGTGACTGGCTAGCTACTAGGCTAGGCTAGCGATGAAGAGAGCCAACAGTGCCGCAAACCCTGCACCGATCCAAACATTTGCTTCATCCATGATGACCCGGTACAGCCGATGAGGCAGTAGATATGCACCATAGAACACCCTTCAGTTCTGTTATTTCCACAGATACAAGGTAGCCAACATCAACATGGAGTCAAAGCATTTGCGTAGTGCAGTTGGGGCATGCGCTCTACATTGTTGCCATGACTCTACGAGAGTTTCGCTACCTTGTGGTGTCTAGGCCTGAAGTCCACCGACCTAAATAGGCTTTGCCAAGCTCCCATATTGTAGATGCAGGATAGTAGTTGATGGTTCATTGTCTCATCTTGCTGGTCACATAGTGGACACGAGGCATTCTTTTGTAGGCCATGTCGACGTCTCCAGTGTATAATCAATAAGCATCCATGTAGCACAATCTAGAAGAAGAAGAATTTCACCTTCGGTGGCACGAAGGCCTTCTAGATCTTCCTGGCACCAAGCATAGATGTCATACCAATGAAGAAAGACCGGTATGCTGAGGAGGCTGAGTATCCCCCAATCTCTAACCATCTCCAAATGAAGCAATCTGAGTGGTCTGGCTGCCTTGGTCCAGTTGCCTTGGCTAGACTGGGTCTGAAGTGTTTGGAGCTGTCGGTGTAGTCTCTAGACCACATTAGACCAAGGCAGAGCATGGTCTAGAGGTGTTACTGTTTGAGTCTAGAGCTCAATTGGGAGCACATGGGAAGTAGCCGTTGCACAAAGCAACAATCGGCTCGTTCAAGTAGGACGCACGCGTGGCAGTTCGACATTGGTTTGGGTAAGGCAACAGACCCACAAAGCATGGTCCAATGGTCCCTTTTGAGTCTAGTGCGATGGTTGATTGGTTGGGGTTTTTTGCTAATGGCCCTTTAGCCTTTGGTGTCTATAAATAGAGGTGGTGCTCAGCCTTGGCTGACATTTAGCACCTTGGGATGTATTGCCCTTGTGTTGTGCTCACACTAAAGCCTCTAACTCACTTGTGATCGATACGAATCATCTTCGATAGTGAGTATGCGATTCCTAGTGTATTGCATTGAGAGATTGCATCGGGTGACACTAGGTCATCGAGTTGCAAGCCAGTGGTGTTTGTTAAACTTAGAGGTTGCCACTTCCTAGATGGCTTAATGGCATGTCTTAGTCATGAAGCCCACAAGAAGCTTGTGCGCTGCTCTGAAGAAGTGATTGTGTGGGGTGTTTGCTTGCCCCAAGGGAGCCACGAAGAGAAACTCTAGTAGAGCGAGACGTGAAGAGCATCAAGTGATCCGTCCGTGTCAAGTGCTAGAGCTTGTGGTAAGCACTCCACGTGGGAGAGTCTAACTTGCAGATCACCATTAGCAAGAGGACTGGCGGCAACCTTGAGCTTGTCTCAATGCGAATTAAGTGGTTGGCACACCACCAAACCTTAAGATAAAAATCACCATGGCATTATTTTCTCATTGGTTTGTGTAGTTGCTCTTGTAACTAGTTAGCTTGAGTAGCTTGCTATTTGCTTTCTTTGCTTGTGTAGCTTAGAAGTAGCTCTCTTGGGTAACTAGTTGGCTTGTGTAGTCTTGCTAATTACATTTGCTTAATTTGAGTAGCTAAGTAATTTTAACTCTTTAATTTATATTTTGTGTAGCCTTTTTATTGAGCACTAGTAGTGATCTTAGACTTTGTGCACTTTGCATACTAGAATGTGTAGGAGCTTCTCGATTGCTTGAGTATTAGTTGCATAGGTTTGTGTGACCATGCTAACTAGAATTGTTTAGGTGAGCTCTATCTAGCCTGACACCTTATTAGTTGCTTAATTAGGATCATTGTAAGGTGCTTGAGAATATAGATACAGGGGTGTAGTTTGTTGGACCGATAGTTTTATTTCCACATTTGTTTTTGTTAGTTTGTCAATTAATTTTTAGAAATGACCGCTTATCATCCCCTAGTCTATCATCTCAATCCTACATTGTTCTTGTTGATTTCCTAGGCAGCCTTATAAAAGCTCTCATTGAAGCCGTCCAGATCCGGGGCACGATCAGATGGAGTTTCTCTGACAATCTTGGCGACCTCGTCGACTGAGACTGGGGCAACTTGGTTTGTCAGGTCTAGTCTGGGCATCCAGAGCTGCTCCATATTAACGCGATGCAGAAGAAAGAAGCATTTGTCTAGGATGTCATTATAGTAGGAGAAGACAATGTCCGCCTTTGCCTCCTCTTCAATGAATGTTTGTCCCCCATGTTGAATAGCCGCTAGGTAATGCTTGCGCCTTAGATGGCATGCCTGTAGATGGAAGAAGCTTGTGTTTGCATCTCCTTCACGCAGGTAGCGAACCCTTGCCCGCTGTCATGCTACCGATCTCTCCAAAGATGCTAAACCCAATACGTTGATACGTTGTGGGGGAGGCAATTGTTGTTTTACTTGGCCTGCTGACTAACCGATCAGTGAGTTACACAACTTTCATCGCATATGTTGTTGCCAGCTTCAGAAGCGACGCAATGGGGTAATCTTCAGGAACAAAGTACAATCCTTGCAGCAAGTCTTAAAAGTGAGGCTCAGCTTTGGCATTTTAGCATACCGGTAGCCACCAGAGCCATAGCTGATCTCTGGTGGAATCTGTTTAACTCTGTAATGTAACGCTGGCATAGTACAGCCTATCTATCCTCTGCCACTTGATTAGAGGCAACACAATTGAAATCAAGATCCTTGATTTCGAAATAAAATTCAACCCCCCCCCCAACGGTGACATTTCAAAAATAATTTTGAATGGTACGAGCATTAAACACACTCAACCTACTGCATGGGTTTCAGGATTTGCCAACAGCAAAAGTAAAACGAAAGGAATTGTACCCTTTATATAGTCATCAAGACTCCCTTTGGGCAGAAACTCAAAGCAGAGCAATCTTTGTCGTTCTTCAGCATGGATCATCTTCCCCTCATGGTTCAATATCTTCCCTTGTGTGTCAGAAGAGTACCCCAGAAACCGCACTATATTTTTATGCTTTGCCTTCATTAGACAACCAACCTCTTTGATAAATTTATTGTCATCCATATCATGAGCGTTGAAAAGCTTCTTCACAGCAATGACTGTCATATTCGGAAGTACTCCCTATAGTGACAAGTTGCATTGTCAGCATCTTAGAATCCTTAGATCAAAAGTAATCAAGAATAAGGATAGTTGAGTCACTCGTAAGTAGTACCCGGTAAACATCTGCAAATCCACCGCTGCCAATTTTGTTCTGATCAGAGAAATTATTCGTGATGTTTCTTAGAAGCAACAATGGCAGGTTTGTGGGCTCCGCACTTGGATCAAGTTGCAGGCACTTCAAGAGATGGTCCATACTAGCTTCATAATCCATTTCTAATATCACATATGAATGTACTTCAGTCCAAGAAAATGACTTCATTGTGAAAGTGTGATAGTTACCTTTACCTCTCGCTCTCTCTCAAACTAAACCCGTGTGGAACACCTCACATGTAATTTTTTTTTCAGAATCCCTCACGTGAAGGGAGCCCACGTATCACTTATTTATTTTCGTTATCACATCGCATAAAGGGGTTTATTCAGAGTTTGAAGTAACAACAAGGATATAACTACTAAAGTGATATACTAAACCATTATAGCACAATCACATACGAGCCCATGGCCAACTAGTCCTAGGTTCTATAAGAGTGATTGGAATGACTGATTGTATTCCAGATCATGTATAAGTGTATATATAGGCAGCCAGGGTGAGCCAACCACACAGGCGTGAGATTACATCAACAATTAAGGAAACCTCTTATAACTACATTATGCTAACACTCCCCCACAGTCTGATCGGGAGCATGGCGAACATTCAGGCTGAACCGAAACTCCTGAAACACAGAGGTAGGAAGGCCCTTGATGAAGATGTCAGTGTATAGGGATGTTGTACGGACATGGAGTACTTGAATATGCCCGAGGGTGAGCCTCTCCCAAACAAAATGGAGATCGGTCTCAACATGCTTTGTCCACTGATGTTGAACTAGGTTGCTAGAGAGATAAGCAACACTAACGTTGTCATGGTAGACTAGTGTAGCATGGTTAGGTGGGTGGCAAAGCCCCATGGTAGCTGGCGCAGCTAAGTGGCTTAGCAACACCTAGCCACAACTTGGTATTTAGTCTCCTTGCTTGGCCTGGAGACACTATGTTGATGCTTGGAAGATCAGGACACCAAGTTGTCCCCAAGGAACACTGCATAACCAGAGGTTGATCGACAAGTGTCGGGGCAGCTAGCCTAGTCAGTATCAATGTAAACAACAAGCTCAACAAGTGGGGATCAGTGCAGGGTTAAACCGAGAGAAAGAGTACCTTGTTAGTAACACAAGATCAACCTGAGTGCCACAAGGTGTGGTTTGCGAGGATCATGCATATAATGACAAATTTGCTGGATGGCATAGGCAATGTTTGGAGGAGTGAAAGTCAGATACTGCAGTGCACTTGCCAAACTACGGTACTGTGTGGAGTCGGTAACTAGAGAACTATCTACAGACAATTTGGAGTGTAGGTCGACAGGGGGTATTGCTAGGCTTGCAAGCGCTCATCCTTGCATGCTCCATAATGTCTAGAGTGTACTGCCGTTGAGAGAGGAACAAACCATTAACGCAATGTGTCACTGAGATACCTAGAAAATGATGAAGATCTCCATGTCCATCATAGCAAACTCATGCTAGAGGGCTGCAATAGTATGTTGGAGAAATTCAGCTGACGATGCAGTGAGAACGATATCATCCACATATAGCAGTAGATAGGCAATGTCAGATCCTTGATGATATGTAAATAGCAAAGTATCTAACTTTGTTTTAACAAAGCCGAGGGACATGAGGTGAGTGGCGAACCTGTTATGCCAAGCACGAGAAACTTGCTTCAAGCCATAGAGACTAATTGAGCTGCCAAACAAAATCTAGATAAGTTAACAATACCAGAAGGCTACATACAGTACACCGTCTTGGTTAGAATGCCATGTAAGAACACATTCTTAACATCCAGCTGATGAAAAGACATGTTCTAAGATAGTGCAAAAGAAAGAACCACCCAAACTATCAAAGGTATGATCACTGTACTGAAAGTGTCATCATAATTGACACATGGCCACTATGTGAAACCCCGCAGGACCCAGTTAGCCTTGTAGTGATCAAGTGAACCATGCGCGAGCAACTAGTGATGATAGACCTAGTTGTCGATCATGAGATTGACTGTAGGAGGCTGAGGGACATGGCTCTAGGTATCATTGTCGCCTCAACCTAGTAGTCGATCACACTTGGCTTGCATAGCAGAACACCAATTGGGGTCTGATAGAGCATCACAAACAGAGTGCAGCAGAGGTGACATGGCACAACATGGAGGTTGAGGCGATCCATGGGCTGTGTGATGCTAGCCTTGCCACGCGTGTGCATGGAGTGCGCATTAGTGACCCGGGTGATGGAGACCGGTTTAGTAGCAGCGGTACGGCCTGTTCCACTAGCAGTAGCTCTTGTGCGTGAGCATTAGGGACAACAAGACCGACAGTATTGATGGGCTTTGTGGAGATGGCAGTGTTGGCATCAGCCTGTGTGGGATGCACAGGGGTAGCAACACCTTGCAACATGGGCAACGAAGTAGAAGGGGCGCTATTTGTGCGTGCGAGATGCACAGGGGCAGCAGCGTCGGGCGATGAAAACCCTAGCGACCACGACCAAGGGCTCACAGTGTAGGAGCAAGCTTGGCCGTGCACAGGATGTGGCGCCAGAGCAGTTGAGTTACCTGCACGCACAAATCGAGCTCTAGAGGGTGGAGTGGTAAGATCATGCTCATCAATCAAGAAGTCTAGGGTGGAAGGTGCCATGGGTGTGGTGGAGATGTCGTCGGAAGGAAATAATGTTTCATCAAAAATGACATGTCGAGAGATGAGGATCCGATTTGACTAGAGCTCAAGACACCAACAACCTTTGTGTTCTGTGGAGTAGCCGAGGAAAACGCATAAGGATTATTGCGATAACAGGCACAACCAAAAACTTTAAGGTGGTCACAGGAGGGCTGGGTGGAATAGAGGGAGGTGTATGGTGTCGAGAAGATGGGAGTTTTAATAGGGAGCCGGTTCACAAGATATGTCACAGTGTGAAGGGCCTCAACCCAGTAAACTAGAGGAAGACTCGCCACAAACAAAAGGGAACACAAAATGTTATTAGTGGTGCAAAGTGAAGGTTCCGCTTTTCAATTTTGTTGAGAAGTATACAGTACTACAAAAAATCTTTTGCGAGGCATTTTAGAATGGGCCTCGGAGGCGGGCAAGATTTCCAACCACCTCGGTTAATGCCTCAGATTAACCGAGGCGATCATTTTTTATTAACCGAGACGGTTACAAAAAACCACCTCCTAAAATCTATTAACTGAGGTGGGTAGTGTAATATAACCGCCTTGCTTAATGCATATGTATTGAGGTAGTTATTATAATGCAACCGCGTCGGTAAAACATTAACCGAGGCGGTTATTTTATAAGGCCCACCTCGGTTAATACTAACCCATTTTAGAGTCCAAGTAGCCCATCTCAACTTGTCCTGGCCTGATATGTTGCACGGAGTATTATATACATGACTTAGGGTTTTACTCCACATTTTCTCCTCACCTACTTAGCCTCACATCCTCTTCTCTCTCCCTAGACGCTCCTCTCACGTAGGAGACTAGAGCCACCTCACACGGGAGCCCACGCCCCTCCCCTCCCAATGGCCCCCTCCCCTTCCCTCCCATCCTGGTGGCCCGTCCCTCCCCTTGCTAGCCACGCGCGGTGGGGTGCGCCAGGGCGGCGCATGGAGCGGTGCTACGAGGCGCTGTAGGCTGTCAGGCGGAGCGGTGCTGCGAGGCACTATAGGCCGACCACAATGAAAGGTCTGAATATGTCTAGAGGAGAGTGAATAACCTATTTAAAAATTCTATAAAGCACTAGAGCAAATGATTAGTATAACAAAAGGTGGCAAGCAAATTTGCTCTAGCTCTACTAGGGCTGCAAGCCACCCATCCAACAATTCTATGTGGTATAATCTCTATGTTCAATCAATGACTGAGTCACTACTTACACTAGAGAGCTACCTAAAGTTTCTATACGAGAAACCAAGCTACACTAGTTTGTGGGAATGTAAAAGAGTATGATGTAAACTTTTGTACCGCCATGTAGAGGGGATGAACCAATCACAATGATATGAAATCCAATCATCTGGAGAAATCTAAAGAGACAATCACAATGGAGAGACAAGATTTTTCTCCCGAGGTTCATGTGTTTGCCGACATGCTAGTCCTTGTTGTGTCGACTAACACTTGGTGGTTCGATGGCTAAGAGGTGTTGCACGAACCTTATCCACACAATTGGACACTGCAAGAAGACACTACAAGAACTTGCCCACAAGTGAGGTAGCTCAATGACACAAGCAATCCAATAAAGTTACCTTTCAGTTCTCCACGAGGGAAGGTATAGGACCTCTCACAATCACCAAGACATGACCACAAACAATCACCAACTCATGCCAATGCTCCTCCGCTGCTCCAAGTCGTCTAGGTGGTGGCAACCATCAAGAATAACAAGAACTCTGTAGCTCAAATGATCCCAAATGCCACTAGATGCAATCACTCATGCAAATGCACTTGGAATCACTCCTAATCTCACTACGATGATGAACCAATGAAGGAGATGAGTGGGAGGTGTATGCTTAGATTCACAAGAATGTCAAGTATGTCAAAGTACGAAGAGACACCCAAGAGCCAACCACTGAGTATTTATAAGCCCTCAATGAAATAGAGCCGTTAGCTCTCTCACTGCACTAAACTCAGGGGCGTCGGATGCTCCGATGCTAGGGCGTCGAACATTGCCCAACGTCCGACACTACTCTGATAGCAGCCTTGGATGCTACCATGTGTCCTCAGTCAAATGTGAACCCATTGATCTCCAACGATCAACTAAACGTTAAAGCACTTGGTTAGTGAGCATTGGACATGCCAGGTGCTATGCACCGAACGCTACTCATAGAGTTCTAAAACTGCTCGAAGACACATCGGACACGTCTAATGATAGGCCATTGGACAACCCACACTATACGAAAGACTCACTCGTGACCCTGCTGACATCGCAGCGCACTGGATGCTCAATAGTGTTTCGGCCACATCTGGTGCCTCAGCGTGAGACACGCTGGTGCACCACTGTTCACTAAGACAAAACACCGGCACACGTTAGGTGCTAGCCCAACATTGGATGCTTGCAGGGTTAGAAAAACATCCCCGTGACTTCTCCAAACTTTGCCTTGAGTGCAATAGAAAATAAGCATTCTATTTTCACAAAAGCACCAAATCAATTGGAGACCCAACTCCTCTACACCTCTTCGACCCTTGCTCAAAAGTGCTACCACCAAGTGTACCACCTTGTGCTTGTGCGTTAGCAAATTTTTCACAAATATTTTCAAGGGTTAAGTTAGCACACTAGGTTCTAAATGCATGCACATGATTAATAACACCTAGTGGCACCTGATGGACTACTTAGCCAAAGAATTTCTCTTTTTATAGTACGACTATCTATCCTAAGTATGATCACATTTTTTATGGTGTCTTGATCACCAAAACCAAAACCCTAAGTAATACCTTTGCCTCGTCTCCATAGGGATTATTTTGTTCTTTCTTCTTTTCCATGTTGAGCACTTGATCACCTTGTGGTCATCACCACCATCACCATGATCCTTTAGCTCCACCACTTGGTATGTACCAACCTCATCTAATCTACACACTTAGCATGAAGGTTAGTACTTTGGTTTCATCAATTATCCAAAACTAAACTAGGGCTTTCACATGAGGAGCTGCGCATGGTGGGGCGAGGCTGGCCGGCCATGCGGAGCGGCACTGTGGGCCAACACGTGGGCTGATGCGCGGGCCGACCATGCAGGACGTTGTTGTGCTAGCCCCTTCCTCACGCGGATCCAGCGGCGGTGGCCCATTCCTCATGTAGATCTGACGGTGGCGCGGGGCCTCCTCGACGACACAGACAGCAGGTGGATCTGCGAGCGGCAGCCGCTGCCCGTGGATGGGCTCGATAGGCCCTAGATGGGCTTGGCGGGCTCGTTTTCCCTATTTTATTTTTTATCTGATTAACCGAGGCAGGCATGAAACTGCTTCGGGTAATGGTTGATGTTGCGACCTTTCATCGGAGGCGTTTCTTTTTCCCGCCTCCTAAATCCAAAATGTCTGCCGCTATTAAGATTATTGTAGTAGTGATATGGACATGACATGTGGAGTGCAACACCATGGGAGAGAAAGAATGTGCGAGCCTACGAACTGTCGAATTCACGGTCGTTGTCACACTAAATGCTCTTGATGGTGGTGCCAAATTGCATGCGAATATAAGCAAAAAATTGTAAAGAGTGGATACTCTTGGATTTTGAGACAGAGCGGAAAATTCCAAATGTAGTGTGAACATCGAGAATCACAAGGTAATACTTGTATCCAGGCATACTAACAATAGGAGCTGTCCAAAGATTGCAATGTATCAAATCAAAATTATGAAAGACTCTAGTGCTAGATGATCCAAAAGGCAGACGTGTATGATGACAGAGCTGGCACACATGACATATATGGTCGAGAACATCTTTACTACAAGATATAACACTAGAACTAATAAGCTTGGACAGAGCTTCATGCCCAAGATGCCCGATGGCTGCGAATTGGGCTAGCGATCGGACCAACGTCGGAACCCGGTGATGAGGTCATTGATGGGGCAGGCGATCTGGGCGTACGTGATGGTATCGACGACACACCCGGTGACGACGTCAGCGAGGAGCGGTGATTGGGTCGGTGACTGGCCAGGCTTACGGAAAAGTAGCAGATCCTAACCACGATTGATACTATGTGAGAGTGATTGGAATGAATGATTGTACTCCATATCGTGTACAAAAGTACATATAGGCAGCCGGGGTGGCATGCAAGCCAACCGCATAGGCGCGAGATTACATCCATAATTAAGGGAACCTACTATAATTACATTATGCTAACAGGATCGATTCCCTGCATGGGAGTGAGTATTAGAGGATTTAACGCGTGGTGCTTTTAGGGCACTCACAATGCAAGACTCTATCACAGAGTCCAAGACACTTAATTACATATTATTTATAGTATTTTGCTGATGTGGCAGCTTATTTATTGAAGAAAGAGGTAGAAAAAATAAGACTCCAAGTCTTATTTAGACTCCAAGTCCACATTGTTCGAGGTAATAAATAACTTTAGACTCTATGATAGAGTCTGCATTGTGAGTGCCCTTAGAGGTACGCGATGTTTCCTTCAATAATAAGGTGTCTGTGGTGACTACGTTAATCTTGAGGATTTATTGGTCCAGCCTCCGATAACATGCTCATGGGATAAGTTTTTCCGTGCATGCATTTATAGTGTGAATGTGCGTGCATTATCAATATTCTAGGTTATACCGTGTAATGATGTAATAATCTAAAAAAGTACTAAAGACTTAGTATATTTTTTAGATCAAAGCATTCACCTCATTTTATTGGAATCTCCTACAACTAAAAAGAACAAAAGTAAGACCATCAAATGGTGTGATAATTTTTTGGGGTCAGCTCCACCTTCCCGTGCGATCCCGCGCCCGACATATGTAGAAGGTGCAATGATGCGAAAATAAATAAGCATAAGAAAGGATTCCTGATGCAAATATACAAGAGAGAAAGAATATATCAACATAGAGGTGGAAGGGTGTGAAAAGAAATAGAGAATAAAAAAAAGATTCCTAATGCAAATATACAAACGAGAAATCTCCTCGAACTAAAATAAATAAAATCTCATAGAATCGTCAACTCCATCCCGGCAAAAGTGGAAAGAAAATCAATCAACAATTATTATCAATGACAGGAATTTCAGCCACCTATTTCGTTGGCCATCCAACAAAAGTGGAAAGAAAATCAATCAACACTATTCTTCAATCAAAGGAATTACATCCTCAGTGACTGCATGTGTGCGATTGTGCCCACCTCCTCCTTTTTTGGCCAACAAGATGGCAATGACAACAAATCACCAATGCCTTCCCCGCATGTGACATCGACACATGCAGTCTTCCTAGCTGGAGCCATTTCCCTATCCCGCTCCCAGCCGTCATTCCCTGTAGCCAGACACACACGGCTCTCGGTTCCAGTCGGTCGCCTCAGCCGCAGCGCTCTCCAATCCAAGGTGAAGGCGGTGCAAGGTGGACGAGGATAGCGACCAGCGGCCGGGTGTGCGTGCCGGGACAGAGTGCAGTGCGGCAAATGGTCATATGTGCACATAGCGGACGAAGGTGAGTGTTTGTTTCATGTCCCTCTTCTCGTGTGGTGGTTGTTTGCTTTTGCACAGCTTGGTTGATGATTGTCGAACTCAGATCTGCTAATTTATTTTTTAGAAAAAATTTTGTAGCACCATGCCTATTTAGGTCGCCTTATAAATTGTGTTAAAGTTTTCATGTATTTTTTAAAATCTGATTGTGCAGTTGAGAGGTTCCACCTGTGATCATGTAGGTGTACATCAGTACACCATATATGAAGTATTTATTTATGATGAGAAACTGTCATATATAGTATGTTTATGGCCATGCATTTTAGATTGTCTCATATATTGTATTAGTTTGAATGTGAATCTTAAAAGATTGCAGCTCACAAAGGTGATATCTCCAATCCATCTAAATAACTTAGGTGATATCTTCTGTTATGCTGCTATTGTGTGCTTTTCTAGCTACATGATTTTTTTCTTTTGGTCAGAATAACCTTTAGTGTACTCATCATGAGAAAAAGTGTGACTGATTTCCATTTCAGTTACCATTCTACCAACTTATTCCTTATCAGTTATCATCTCCTATTGTTCCGTCATCATTGTTTCCTATGCAACGAAGTCCATCTTCACCTTTGCATTCTACAGCTTGCTAGCAGTGCATCACCATAGGATTCTAGAAGATACTCAAGGAGATGTTGAAAAATTACTCTTTGTAGTTATAGAGGGGCACTTGTTCATTAACATTATTTTCTCAGAATTGTAATCTCTTTTCACTATTGCAGCCAAGGTCAGGATCTTGTCTTATCTCTACTCCTAAAAAGCTCGACGATTGTCAACATTTGCAAACATTGTTCCCACCATGTTTGTGCCCCCGACATTTGCAAACAAGAGTTCATATTCGAGTCGCATGAGGGAGTTAGGTTTAGGTTTTCTAAACTTCCCTTATTCAGTCTAGCCAATTTGAATTTTAGATGCAGCTTTCATAAATTTGAGTGCAATGGACACTATCAAGTGTTTATTATTTCAACTACAGTTAACGTTCATAATCGTATCACAATTTAATTATTGCTTAAATATGGCATCCCGTATGCATCTCCTACAACTAAAATGAATAAAAGTAAGACCATCAAATGGTGCGATAATTTTTTGAGGTCGCCTTCAGAGTCCTATGTGATCCCACAACCCATGCTCAGGAGGTGGTAGGGTGTAAAAAGAAATAAAGAATAAGCAAGGATTCCTGATGCAAATGTACAAGAGAGAATTGTGGAGGTGGAAGGGTGCGAAAGAATAAAGAATAAGGATTCCTGATGTAAAATTATCGACATTTGTTTTGGTCGTCTTTCTTTCTTTCTTTTTGTCCGTGCGAATCACCTCCCCCTCAGCCCCAACGCCTCCCACCCCGTGCAACTCCTCCTCCCTCGGTGCCTCCTCTTCCATGTGTCTGGCTCCTCCAACTCTCCCCCATAGAACCTTTGCATCGTTCATCAGGGTGTGCCCTAGGGTTTTTCATGGCACCTCTAGAAACCGGCAGGAAGACTCTGCGACCAGATCCCCTGGCTTTCTTGCAGTTTTTGTTTTTTATCCCCTGGCCTTCTTCGACTTTCCCTCTTGATCTGATCTGCAAGAGAGGGCAGGCCACCAATGAAAATGGCCCGGCTAATCCTCGGGCACTCGACCAGCACCTCAACGTCCCCATTGGCTCCCGGCCGGCTGTGGTCAAGCCCCAACCAACAGGTATATTCTCAGTCCCTATTGGTTAATCTACTCTTGCATACTGGGTGTACTACGATATATCTTTGGCGTATACTCCGTACAACATATCTGGTACAGTTTGAGAGCATCATTGCTTTTGCCTTTTGCAGGTG
Organism: Sorghum bicolor; assembly: GCF_000003195.3. Lineage (NCBI taxonomy): Eukaryota > Viridiplantae > Streptophyta > Magnoliopsida > Poales > Poaceae > Sorghum > Sorghum bicolor. Next base: position 14,117,450 of record NC_012874.2, read on the forward strand.
ACATCGTTGTACAAAAAAGCAAGCGGCCAATTTTTTTAACATCAGTGCAGTACTGCATTGGATTAGTCGAGCTACCAAAATGTTGATTGGACATATCGGTGGCTCCATTTGTTTCCCATTCTGATCAATTTATGCATCTTTTTCAGAAATACCAAGGTACAACATTGTATTAAGTTGTTTACACACTATGAATTTCTGAACATATAGAATTTACATTCGATGCCGCAAAAAACAAAAACTATGATTAAGCTATTTCAAGTTATATCTTTATGAGATGACTATTTGCATCTGTAGGAAATTCTAATTTATTAGATAGAATGCCCTTCTATTGATCTCAGGTCATTAGAAGGTAACCACATATCTATTAGAGAAAGGGTTATATTCTAGATCAATTTGTTGTTTCTTATGTTGTTTTTTTAACAGTGTTATGCCACAATTACAATTTGCAAAATAGTACACTATGTGTTAGGAAATAGGCTTGAATTTTTTTATTACACTAAGTGCAGCTTAGTAGCTGGTCTATTTTTGTCATAACCATTAGAAATAAATTATGTCTGATTCAAGTTTGGTAAGATTGCTGTGTTTACCGTTGGGTTGAGGTCATACGAAACCAGTTGTTGTGCTGGATGTCCAAGCCAATACAAATATATTTTTAATCTCATTTGCACCAATAACAGGAAGCCATTGACCAGAAAAGATGATGCTCTCATTGTATGTAATTGTTTTTTTTTGTCTTTTCGGTTCAATGGATTAGATGCGCCTACATTCCATATGGCCAAATCATGTACAATAGACAACCTCCTTCCATGTATATATTTCAATACTTAATACTATTGATCCTCAATGAATAAATTATTGATTCCTCAGTGCTATGTTCATTTGTGTGGAATAAAACAGTGTGATTCATATATGCGATAGAAATATATTATCTTCATTGTTCATGTGCTCCAAACATTGAAATTAGATGCCATAATTTTTTGTGTTCCTCCCAAATAGAAGCAGCAACCATACAATCCGAAACAAATGATTTTGAAGATGAAGGGGGAACTTTGAACAAGGCAAGAGTGGATCCTTATAAGAAATCATAACTTGTGCACGTGGTATTTTTTTCGAAACGGATTATATTTTATCAAGTGGATTATTCAAGCTTGGAACTATTGCACTATATTTTGAATATGACATTAGGACATGGAAGTATGAGTTTACTCGCCCGTAGTTCTAGTTCAGAACCTGCTAATTCTCTGTGCAAACTTGTCATTCTTGGCTTTGTCTTAGGGCCCTTAAAATTAACACTCAGGAGATACTTTCTCATGTATGTGAATTACATCTTATCACTTATGAAAGGCAAAGGCAAACACCATAGTTGACAATTGACATGTTGTGAGGCAAATTACAAAGAAAATTGGTGTGATCTGTGGACAATAGATTTACCGGTCCTTTGGTTAAGATGATTATAATCTACATTACGATGTTGCTTTGTGTCGGATCCCTCTTAGTCTTCTTTTCAATTGACCCATTTTCTTCTAATTCTTGCTTCGAATAATAGTGTATATGACATGCCATTTTGAGCCAAACATTTATTTCATATCTACTTTGCATTGCAGAGGTCTCTTCTTTATGTACTTATAATTGGCAGTTAACCTAAAGTCTTCATACCTGTTTTTAAAATCTTCATATATGTATAACAAAATCATGTATTGAACCAATTACTACCTTTGGTTGACCCGCGGCAACGTATGTGTCTAATTTTACTATTTGATTAAATGTATCTTTAACGTCAGTATTTAATTTCATAGTATTGTCATTTTATCATACGATCCATGTGTTTTTAATAAAATATTAGCAATCCCTTAGCAACGCACGGGAACGCTACCTAGTGTTCATCGAACACCAAAGATCTAGAACTGAGGATACCGGTTTTACAACGTAGCAAACACTAGTACACAGATGCTCTAAGCCGGTGGGGGCAAAAACTTTGCACAGGCGGTTTTAGTTATCATGCGCCTGTGATGTAAATTTGTATGGCCAGAATTAAAAACCGCCTGTGCAAATAGGTCAGTATATGCGGTTGTTGAAAGAAAACCGCCTGTGTTAATGAAGCATTTACACAGGCGGTTCAGTTATGTGAACCGCATGTGTTAATCTATTTATAGAGGCGGTTCACATAACTGAACTGCCTGTGTAAATGGAGCATTAACACTGAACTGCCTGTGTTAGTTGATTTACACATGCGGTTTCTTAACCAAACCGCCTATGCTATTCTTTCTATAAATACCTCCGCAGCCCCCTTTCTTCCTCCTCGGGTAGAACAGTAGCTCGCAGCCACCTTCCATTGGAGCCCATCTTGGAGGTCCAGTTTTTCCAAAATACAAGGGGGGAGGTTTTGATCTTTATTTCTAGGAAGGAGGTGGCTAAGAAAGGTTAGTTGATGCCTCTAATGCCTCTTTTTGTGCCCTCTAGCTCAATTTGAGCTACTTTTTGGATCTAGGGTTTCACCATGAGAGAGAGAGAGTAGAATAGCTAGATATGGACTATATTTGCTCAAATGAGGTTGCTTAAGATGGTTAGATGATGTCTCTCCTCTCTCCTCTTCTATGTTTTCTTCTCTAATTAGTGAATCCAAGAAATATATATATGTAGTGGTTTCCATGAATGGTGTTTTCATGCTTGGGAAGAGAGAGAAAGATAAGTTTTTTTAGTTTTTTAAGTTATATTGTTTAGGATGTTATTTTTTATGTAAATTTGATTTAATTATGCAATATGCATTTTTCATGTATGAGGTTGTTGACGGTCCTTAATGCTCACATTTAACCATCAACTAATCATGGAAAAGGATCCAAATGCAACCAACACCTAGACTTAGGGTTTTATCTGACAGAATTCCACGAGTTTTGGTGTTTGTCTATTTCTGCAGGGGGTTATCAGGAAATACAGAAGAAAGGCGCACACGTCGGGTTTACATAGAGATATTAACGTGCCGTGCAATTTTCTATCATCTAGAAGACTCCAGAAGCCACGGGAAGGAAGCGGAGGCCGAACGGGGCCAGGCACTGGGCGCCCGCCCAGTTGACCTGGGCGCCCGCCCCCTCCTAGAGTCCAAACAGGACTCTCTTTCGGGATCAATCTCCACCGACCTAAAGGATCAAGGATAACCGTTCAATCAATGTCGGTTTGATCCAACGGACCATATTCACTTGAAGAGACTATAAAACCAGACCCCTTGGCCCCTGGAGATCATACCTCTTCTACAGAATCAAAGTTATGGTTTCAATTCTTCATCCAAGTAGAGAGGATCCCTCTAGTTCTAGTTCCTCTAGTTCTAGTTCTAGTTAGTTCTAGTTGTAATCTAGAAAATAGGGAGAGAGAAGAGGAGAGCGGAGGAGGAGCCGGATCTGTCGGATCTTCCTCAACATTATACTTTTGCAGCAACTGGTTCGTTCTTCATCGTTCTCCAGGTTCTTCAATTCATAATTCCTGAGTTCTCTAATTACTTTTATTTACATTCAAGTTATTTATTGGATTCCCGCTTGCATCAAGTGCTCTAGTCATTATAACGCTAGAGTAGTAATTAATAGATTAGATGTGGTGTTTAGTCTTGCAATTACCTGGAATTGCACCCAATCCTGCGGATTGTTGTGGTAGCCTTAGGGTAGTGAGAGCCCTAACGGTCGACGTATTCCACCTCATTTGGATCTGTGTTTGTAGGACCGTAGTCAGACCTTCCTAGCCCCCTTCTCATCTCTTTCTGTGGTTAGTGCTCTGATGTCCCGATATAAATAATCTTGAGGTAATTCTTGTTTCGTAGATCAACTAGAGAACTCTCAGGAAACTTCCTCTCTTCCCACCAAAAATACTTATATAGTTATCCTTGGGCGATCTTGGATCTTAATTAGTACACTCACGTTCTCTGTGGAAATCGATACTCTAGAATACTTCCTCTCTTGTGGATTTTTCTGTTTGCGTTTAAAATACCCAACAAGCTTTCTGGCGCCGTTGCCGGGGAACGGTAGCTGTGCTAGTTTCGAACCAAGTCGTCCGTGTATCCTTTTTCTTTTCCTTTTTTACCACACTCACCTTATCATTTTCACCATACAACATGGATTTCACTCTAAGCATTAATGAGCATGGAATTTATTTCATAGCCACTTCATTTGCTCCATGCTCATATGCAACATCTTTCCAATCCATTGGTTTTTCCAACATCACTACATTCGAGATCTCCAACCCCCTCATCCTTTCTATTTATAAAAACTTTAAAAGGGCGGTTGTCGATGCATATGTTTATATTAAATATTGCAGATCTCGTTGAGTTGATCTTGATATAGGTCAGCGTTGGAGGGGAAACCACTTCGCTGACATAAATTGATGGTTTCCCAAGGACAAGCTTAGTGTCCTAAAATAAGCACTGATCAGATCGTAACATGAGCTTTTAATTATTTGCAACATTACCTTGTGTTTTGGGCATATAGGATAATTGTAAAAAATTCCTTCGGGTATTCTTGTCACTAACCTTTCTAGGATTGGAGCAAGAAGATCGGATGAATGACAAGTACAAGGTATGTCCAACCAATCATCATACAACATTGAATTAAATTTATCCAAACTTGAATTTTGCAAAATTCAAGCTTGGGGGAGCACTTACATAAAAACATCCTTTGCCATGTTGTTATGTTGGTTGTCCCTACCTTTGAGACATGCTCAATTTGTTAAATACTAATCACACTACTTCATCTCCACTTGAGTAGAACTCTATAAATGCTCTCATGCTACCTTTATTTGCTTTAGTATATATCTAGGTTTGGAGTAGTTTCATTTATCTCTTAATTAAGCATGGTGCTTAGTTTAGGAATGATGATCTTACTTCCAAAGGATTTTAAATTAAGCATGGTGCTTAGGTTAAAATGCCCTCCTAAATCAAATTAGACATGGTGTCTAGGTTGATTTTTGAGCCGATAGTATGCTATAGTAGATATTGGATATTTTGTTGGACTAACCTCTGCAGGAAAACTTTCAATATCGACCTAGGAAGTCCTGAGATAAACTCACATTGGAGACAAAGAGAGAGACATATAAAGTTTAACAATTTACACAAGGAAGGCATAGCTCACAAGAGATGATCCATGGAGGGTGCCACAAACACGATGCACAACTGCTAAGAAAGGAAAGCTTCCACAAGGTGATACTGTACCATCACTCTTCAAGTAAGGTAACATCTTAAGGTACTTGACTATCACTTTTATAAGCTTCTCCTTGGTTCTTCCGTTCACATGAATAAAAGAGACAAACATGTATGATTTACAAATCTAGATTAACCAACCCAATCGATTCAATATGTTTAGTCCTTCCACCTTTGTGATCCCACACTCCTAATCATATGAACTAAAATGTTGCACACTCAATCTTTGGAAAATGATAGTCATGTAAAGAAAAAAAACATAAGTATAGATAGATTATCTTTCCATTAGGTTGAGCAATCTGATCCGACAAATGTTTTTAATGCTACACTCAAGATCTTATTATCCATCAACTTTGTCTTGCTCACTATGCTTAAGGTTAGAGAAGAACAAATACACTTTTGGTTCTATTGGTGTTTTCCACCAACAGGGCCCATGCACTTGATCTTTGCCTTGTCTCTATGAGCAGATACACTTCGAGCAAAATATGAAGGACTTTTACAACTCCCAGACTCCACCAAGTGAAGAACCTAGATCTACGAGCACAAACACACTGGAGAGACTGGACACTCAGGCAATCACTGCCCTGAGATGCTTGAGGACGTAACTACTGGAGTAACCCGTGGAAGTAATTACTGACCTTCTGCCGGTCAAGAGAGGCGATCCAGGATGCACCGTCATCCCGATCTCCATCGGCATGGTGGATTTCCTAGAAGCACTCTACGACTTTGGCTCCAGCGTTAACATTATGCCCAGGGTACTCTATGAAAAATTCTTTACATATCCTTTATTAGAAACAACCATGTGTTTGTAGTTTGCAGATCAGGTGTTAAGTTTCCCAAAGGGAATATTGAAGAACCTCTATTTCCGAGGAGGCCATTCCTAAACACCTCGGGAGCTGTCATCTACGCTAGTGCTGCCAGGATGAGTTTCTACATCACGGGGAAGAAGGAGACGTTTTCCTTCGAGAAAAGACTACACAAGTCTCAGAGCAATCCCGACATAAACCAACAGGAGGAACAGAAACAAGCAAATGTGGACCGAGTCAGCTAAGATGGTCACTACAGTTCAAGGAGGTCAAGATCGTCGACTTAAATCACCGTTCCTCACCAAAAAGGACGACTCAGATATCCCAAGCATCTAGTGCTCCACTAATGGATACAACTTCCAGAAGATGCTTTGCGACACCGGATTAAGCGTCAACATAATGGCCGCAGTCACCTATCAGCTCCTGTTCGGAACCATGCCCCTAGAACCGACATACATTAAGCTCCAGATGGCAGATCAGACATTCTGAAAGGTTGAAGGAGACCGTTTCTCAGCACCGTTAAAGCAATCATCTACATTGGAACCGGAGAAGTCCACATGCACTTCCCCTCTGAGAAGGTACGCCGCTATTTCACTGACCCTAACTATATAGTTGAAGATTCTAAGCAGGTTAGGACAAGAAGAAGACGACACAACCGCAACCAGAGGAGGCAAATCCTCAAGGACGGATGGGCAGACTACGAAGGAGAAGTGATAAGGTCTGAAGACATACAGCTTGAATAGAACTGTCCTGAGGAGACCGTAGCACCGAGTCAGGTGTGTAGAGAGAAGATAGTTATACATGAAGAGGAGGCACCGCCGGAACCACCGACTACGCCATCCAGCGAATCCCAGGACGACTGAGAAAACAGAGTCCCGTTCGGAGGACTTAAAAACACTGAACGCCTTGTCAAGAGGTAAACTTGGTAGTTATCCTTTTCCTTTCAATTATTCAAAATAGTTTGTTTAGTTAATCAGGTTCATATCATCTTGAAATGAAAATAAAAATGTTAAAAATAGTAAGCCCCATGTGAGTATGCTCATGGCATAAAACCCATAAGTACATTCACTGTGGTGGCGTAAAAATAAAATAAATATATTCCTGTCCTATAAAAAAATAAAATTATAAAAATAAATTTATGATCCTACTAAAGAGAGTAACATTTATTGAGGAGGCTCAACATGATAAAGGCTAGATACTTATGCTAACACTTAACCAGTTCCACAAAGCTTTGTTGTCTATTTGAGCTCCACATAATTCAAGGATCAAAGAAGACTAGCAGACGGAGGACATCCTAGTCACTGTCAGGGTGCTGCTGACATTCAAAGACACCTCCACCACCTACTAGCTACATCAGAAGAAATTACATCAAAATCCAGCTTGGGGAGAGCACCCCCATTTATCTAGCTAAGTGTTGTACTCACGTTTGTATTTTACTCAAATCATAAAAATATGCATAATCATAAAAACCTAAATAAAGATTTTGTGCTTATATATATCTTTGCTTAGTTTGCTAAATAAATAAAGTTTGCTATGAACCCTCATGATAAGCTCTCACATGGAAATGATGAATAATTGCTCTGCCATGGCTAGTTCTCAAAATTAAAATCTCTCTCAAGTTTAGGCATGACTGTTATTAATTAAGATTTGCTCTAAACCTGAACTTGTGGGAAGAGTACCTGATCAAAAGTCTAAGTCGTTAACGGATATGATATGGGAAGGTTGAGCTACTGTTTATCTGTTCCTAGAGATGCTAGAATTCTAGAGAATTTTATCTTTGAAAATCTTTAAAATGTTGCATGATGAGTTCCTGTATGATGAGAGTTTAAATTCCTACCACAACCATATATACATGCTTGCTATACTTTGAGCCACACATTTAGATTTTACTGCTTATGACCATTGAGTGTGGTCAAGCTGTGTAGACCCTTAGGAGCTTGTCATGTGGTTAAATCAAGATTCACTTGCACGTTCACTCATACATGCTGCTTCTACTCCGAAAGTACGCATCCACATATATCCACCCATTTCCATCTCCAGAACCATCCAAAAATATTCTACTCCTAATACGGGAGAGAATAGCCAAAAACATTCTCCTATTTCTGTTTCCCCCTGTGAAATAAATGCTCAAGTTATTTCGGTTACTACCACTTGCTACATTATTTCAAGAGATGAGTGCTCTAAAAAAAGTGAATACGAGGAAATAAAAAGGGGCAAGTGTCCGGAACCTCGAAAGAAAAGAAAAAGTAAGACGAGAGGTAAAAATGGACAAGTGTCCGACAGTAGAATTAGGGGTACAAGATACCCACCTGAGAGAAAAGAAAAAAAAAATATAGAGCATCTCATTCTCCTCAAAAAGTTTCAAAAGAGCAAGAAAGGTATGTATCCCCTCAAAAGAGCATAAGTAGAATTAGACTTTCACTATTGTTATCACCATCATCACCATACACCATTCATTCGCCACATAGGCACATCTTAATTTGACTTATTGACTTGTTCTTCTGGATCCATGGTTTGACTATGCAATAAATGTCTTGTAAGTAAGTATTAGCTGTCTCCCACCTATGAGCTCCAGATATCAAAACCTTATTAGAGTAGGGTGAGAGAGAAGGCAATGCCACTATGCCTCATACCAAAAATACCACATACTTTGAGAGAAGGCATACACCATTACTGCCTTGGTAAGGATCCAGAAATACCATAAATGAGAGACTAGAGAGAGTCATACAAGGAATCTCTGAGTTTTATTTGAAAATCTGCAAAAACTCCAGAGCTATAGTTAATCGAAGAACAAGAGACATGGCGATTGACTAGACCATTATATCTTTTAACTGCTCAAGACATAAGTGACGGTTGCAAGCCCCATGGTGAAAGAAAAAATGAGTAAGTTTAAATCTTAACAGTTTACCCTAACCCAGAGATGAGATCTTGTTTGAACGCATGTGTATCTTTAAGGCATGAAACCACTGCAGAAACTCTTGAGTCCATCTTTGCTCAGGGACGAGCAAAGGTTAAGCTTGGGGGAGCTTGTTGATGGTCCTTAATGCTCACATTTAACCATCAACTAATCATGGAAAAGGATTCAAATGCAACCAACACCTAGACTTAAGGTTTTATCTGACAGAATTCCACGAGTTTTGGTGTTTGTCTATTTTTGCAGGGGGTTATTAGGAAATACAGAAGAAAGGCCCACACGTCGGGTTTACATAGAGATATTAACGTGCCGCGCAATTTTCTATCATCTAGAAGACTCCAGAAGCCACGGGAAGGAAGCGGAGGCCGAACGGGGCCAGGCACTGGGCGCCCGCCCAGTTGACCTGGGCGCCCGCCCCCTCCTAGAGTCCAAACAGGAGTCTCTTTCGGGATCAATCTCCACCGACCTAAAGGATCAAGGATAACCGTTCAATCAATGTCGGTTTGATCCAACGACCCATATTCACTTGAAGGGACTATAAAACCAGACCCCCTGGCCCTTGGAGATCATACCTCTTCTACAGAATCAAAGTTAGGGTTTCAATTCTTCATCCAAGTAGAGAGGATCCCTCTAGTTCTTCTAGTTCTAGTTTCTCTAGTTCTAGTTCTAGTTAGTTCTAGTTGTAATCTAGAAAATAGGGAGAGAGAAGAGGAGAGCGGAGGAGGAGCCGGATCTGTCGGATCTTCCTCAACATTGTACTTTTGCAGCAACTGGTTCGTTCTTCATCGTTCTCCAGGTTCTTCATTTCATATTTCGTGAGTTCTCTAATTACTTTTATTTACATTCAAGTTATTTATTGGATTCCCGCTTGCATCAAGTGCTCTAGTCTTTATAACGCTAGAGTAGTAATTAATAGCTTAGACGTGGTGTTTAGTCTTGCAATTACCTGGAATTGCACCCCAATCCTGCGGATTGTTGTGGTAGCCTTAGGGTAGTGATAGCCCTAACGGTCGACGTATTCTACCTCGTTTGGATCAGTGTTTGTAGGACCGTAGTCAGACCTTCCTAGCCCCCTTCTCATCTCTTTCTGTGGTTAGTGCTCTGATGTCCCGATATAAATAATCTTGAGGTCATTCTTGATTCTTAGATCAACTAGAGAACTCTCAGCAAACTTTCTCTCTTCCCACCAAAAATACTTATATAGTTATCCTTGGGCGATCTTGGATCTTAATTAGTACACTCACGTTCTCTGTGGAAAATGGATACTCTGGAATACTCCCGGGTGAAGGCTACATCGGTATCCGTGCGCTTGCGGATTTTTCTGTTTGCGTTTAAAATACCCAACAGAGGTTGCTTAAGATAATGCCTCTCCTCTCACCATTTCCATGTTTCCTTCTCAAATTTATTTTACTGAATCAAGGTAAATATTTAGTTGATTCCATCAATGGTGTTTTCTACCTTGTCAATTTGATTTAGTTGTTAGGTGTTCTTTTTTGAATTATGACTTAGGGTTTTGTCTTTATTTTTAATGTTAGCTCTGAGGTCTACAAATTGGATAGATATACAAGTGGGAGGTTTTCATCTTCACAGGTTGTTGTTTGAAAGGTTAGATGACAATATTCCTAGACTACTTGTTTTGCATTGAGATCAATAAATTTACTAATTTTTCCACAGCTCATGATGGAGCGATCCTTCTGGATGTACAACTTATGAAGACTAGATCCATCATACATACCCGAGGTTCATAGGTTTGTTGATGCTGCTAAGAACCATGCTTTGAGAACAAAGATGAAACACATATGTTGTCCATGCATCGTCTGCAGAAATATTAACATTTATGAAGATAATGAAGCAATCATTTCTCATCTGGTCTGCCGAGGATTTATGAAGGATTACTTGATTTGGACGAAGCATGGAGAGGGTAGTGAAAGAGCATCTAGGCCCCTAGTGATTTCAGTGATTAATGACATTATTGATTACTATGACTAACGTGTGTTTTGCAGAGGCAAAGTCATAGGTAAGGTCATGGTAAATAGGTACTCGATGGACAGGGACGTACATGCCTACTTAATAGTGGAAATCGTTTCGGTTTTGAAAGGATGGATGGACATCGTCAAGACTAGACTAGGTCTAAGTGCCATATGGTGGAGAAGGGCACTTAGAGTAGTTTAGGACTTTGTTTTCCTTTGACCGTACTATTAAGAGGGGCTTTGATCTAGTAGCTTGACTTAGGCAAGGCTTTAGGTTTAGGTGTGGTGCACACTTGGTAAACCTAGCACTAGGCAGCTCAGAGATAGTCCTTAGATCGAGAGGAACGAACTTCGTTTTGGAGCGATCGCGTTTCGACGAAGTTTGAGTGTCCAAAGGGGCACCGGACGCTGCACCGGACGCTCTATGAGTGCGTCCGGTGAGGTCCTTAGCCATTGGAACAGTGCCGTGCTTAGGGTTAGGCACCGGACGCTAGCACCGGACGCACCGGGTAGCGTCCGGTCCCATACCTAGGGAGGTTGCAAGCCTTCCCAGAGCACCGGACGCTAGCACCGGACGCGCCGGGTAGCGTCCGGTCCCATGCGCAGGGAGCTTGTAAAGTTCCCCCGAGCACCGGACGGTGCACCGGACGCTGGTAGTTAGCGTCCGGTGACCTGTCAGAAGGAAGTACAGTTAGCCGTTATGAAGCACCGGACGCTCGGTGCAGTGCGTCCGGTGCAACATAATGTGCGTCCGGTGACCCCGTTTTCAGTGGAAAACGGTTGGCCGACCTTTGGACTTCATGGATAGTATTTATACTCCTCCACCTCGTCCATGAGAGCTCTCTTGCCCATTTTGAACATCAGAGAAACTTGTTGTGAAGCAAGAGAGTAGCAAGAGCCTAGAGAGGATTGAGATTTGAGTAATTTCTTGAGAGAATCCTTATCTAGTGAGTTCCAAGAGTCAAGTGTGCGTCCACCACTCTCTAGAGCCTTGTTTGGGTCAAGTGAGAGTTCTTTGCTTGTTACTCTTGGTGATCGCCATCACCTAGCCGGTTCGGTGGTGATTGGAGGCACGAAGACCGCCCGGAGTTCTTGTGGGTGGCTCGTGTCAAGCTTGTGAGCGGTTTTGGGCGATTCACCGTGACGGAGTGTCGAAGAATCAGCCCATAGAGAGCACTTGGTCCTTGCACGGACCAAGGGGGAGCAAGACCCTTGCGCGGGTGCTCCAACGAGGACTAGTGGAGAGTGGCGACTCTCCGATACCTCGGCAAAACATTGCCGAGCACTTTCTTCCACTACTTTTTTACTTTCTAGCATTTACTTTGTGGTTTTACATTCTTAGGATTGCCATGCTAGAATAGGATTGGAACTAGGTTACAAAACTTTTTATCCGGTAGCTCTCTAGGTCACACTAGGCACAAGGGGTGAAATTGGAGCTTATAGGTTGCTTAAATTTTTAGAGAAGCCCAATTCACCCCCCCCCCTCTTGGGCATCTTGATCCTTTCAATTGGTATCAGAGCCTAGTGCTCATTATTTAGGCTTCACCGCCTAGAGAAAAGATGTCTAACGGGGATGGACCGCCACCCATGTTCGATGGGGATGACTTCCCGTATTGGAAAATACGGATGGAGTCATACCTTGAGGCATGCGACGTAAAGTGCCTAAAAGCCGCGACCGAAGGGTTTACCCCTCCGGCAAAGGACACCGCTCTCACTCCACAAGAGCAAGAAAATGAAAAGTGGAATGCGAAGGCCAAAAACCACATCTTTAGAGGCCTTTGCAAGGAGGTGTTCAACCGCGTTCGGATCCAAAAACCGCCAATGCCCTTTGGAAGGAACTTTGTGCGCTCCATGAGGGATCAAAGAGTGAACGCGAGGAACGCTATCACTTAGTGATGAACAAGCTTAATACATTTGAAATGCTTCCCAAAGAAAATGCTAATGAAATGTATTCTCGCTTGAATGTCATTGTAGAGGAGCTAAATGGACTAGGGCTCACTCAAATGAGTGCGGCGGATGTAGCAAGGAAGATACTATGTGTGCTTCCCATTGAGAAATATGGGCACATAGTAATGGTACTTCATCAAGGCGATCTTTCCACCGCTACACCAACCGCCATATTGGGGAAGATCAATGCTCATGAGAAGTACATGCACATGAACCCCCAAGATGGCTCCTCATCGGCCAAGAAAGAGAAGAAGGACTTGGCTCTCAAGGCTTCTCACAAGGGCAAGGCCAAGAAGATTGAAGTTGAGTCATCAACTTCAAGTGATGATGATGCATCCATTGCCCTCATGGTGAGAAGAACCACCAAGATGTTGAAGAAGCTCAACAAGAATGGAGTCAACTTTGACTCCAAGAAGAAGAAGTTCTGCACAAGTAGCAAGAGAAAGCCCATCTCTGAGATGGATTGCTACAATTGTGGTGAACTTGGTCATCTTGCTCACTAATGTCCAAAGCCCAAGAAGGACAAATACAAGAAGAAGAACAAAGAACAAGATGACTCAAGTGATGATGACAAGAATGAGAAGAAGCAATACAAAAAGAAAGGTGGCAAGAAGAAGGAGCACTACAAGAAGAAGAATGGCAAGGCCTACATTGTTGGTGATTGGCTCACCGACATTGAAAGCTCAAGTGGTGACTCCTCCGGCAATGAAAGTGATGATTAGAAGGTTGCCGCCATTGCCATCGATGCTCCACCACCATCATCTTCACCACCATCTACATCCTCTACACACCTATGCCTCATGGCTAAGGGTGACCGGAAGGTACAAAGTGAGGACGAGAGTAGTGAAAGTGATAGTGAATATGAATCACCTTCTTATGATGAACTTGTAAAATTGCTTAACATGTATACAAAAGTCATAAGAAAAACTAGAAATGAAAATGAAAAGCTTGAACTTGAAAATGAAACACTTCTAACAAAGCTTAAGTCTAGTGATGAGCTTAGAGACCAAAATGAGATCATGACCACTAAGCTCAAGGAGCTCAAACTCTCTCTAAAAGAGCTCAAAGAAAAACATGATAAACTTGAGAGTGTTCATGATGAGCTTATCACTAGATATAGAGCAATGAAAGAAGAGCTAACAACTCTAAAAGCAAACTATGACAACCTTGAAATTGCTTATGAACTTGTAATTGATGAAACACATGTTGCTACTAACAATGTTGCTAAGCTTGATGTAGCCACATCTTGTGATGACTTACTTGTGGAGAGCACAAGCAAATGTGTTGATTGCAAGGGCAAGAAAGTGGTAGTGGCCGAGAGTTATGAGGACACTATCAAGCTCAAGGATGAAATTGTCATGCTCAAGAAAGAGTTGAAAGAACAAGCCAAGCACAAGACCATTGTGATTGAGTCACTTGATCAAGACAAGAAGCTTGCATATGAGAACAAGTTGCTCAAGGAAGAGAATCAATATCTCAAGCTTGGTTTGATGTATGACAAGCAAGAAGAAGATGAGACATTCATCTTGGATGATTTAGCTAGCAATAATGATCCAATCATCAAGAAGCTAACTCAAGAGAACAACAAGCTCAAGAAAGAGAAGGAACATTTAACCATGGGGTTAGCAAAGTTCACAAAAGGGAAGGACCTTCAAAGTGAGCTTTTCATGAACACTGTCATGAAGATGGACAAGAGTGGAATTGGCTACAAGGCTCATCAAACAAAGCTCATCAAGTCACTAGTCACTCATGATCAACCAAGTAAGCCAAAGCCAAAGAGATGCTTTGAGTGTGGTCAAGAAGGACACTTTGCTCATGAGTGTGAGGCACCACTACCACCACCCTTGCCCAAGCATGCAAGACCATTTGCCTTCAATGCTCATTACATTGTAAGGAAAGACAAGTGTGGCAAGGTCAAGGTTAGCTTCATGGGGCCGCCCAACAAGCAATGGCCAAAGAAGATTTGGGTGCCAAAGCAACTAGTAGAGAAGGTCAAGGGCCCTAAGCAAATGTGGGTCCCTAAATCTCAAGCTTGATCTCTTGTGTGTAGGTGAACTACAAGATCGGTGGATCACATTGGGTAATTGATAGTGGTTGCACTCAACATATGACCGGAGATCCCCGGATGTTCACCTCTCTTGATGAAGATGTTGACAACCAAGAGAAGATCACATTTGGTGACAATTCAAAAGGGAAAGTCAAGGGACTAGGAAAAGTTGCTATATCAAATGACAACTTCATCACCAATGTGCTCTATGTGCAATCATTGAGTTTTAACTTGCTCTCGGTTGGACAACTTTGTGACCTTGGATTTGAATGCCTATTCAAGAAAAAGGAAGTAATTGTGACCAAGGAAGATGACCATGAAGTGATATTCAAAGGCTTCCGACACAACAACTTATATGTAGTTGATTTCTCATCTGATGAAGTTGATGTCAAGACTTGCTTATTCACCAAGACTTCACTTGGATGGTTGTGGCATAGAAGGTTAGCACATGTTGGAATGGGCACACTCAAGAAGTTGATGAAGAAAGAATTGATTAGAGGCTTGAAGGATGTGACATTTGAAAAGGACAAGCTTTGTAGTGCATGTCAAGCGGGCAAACAAGTTGCAAACACTCATCCAACCAAAGCCTATCTCTCTACTTCAAGAGTGCTTGAGCTACTTCACATGGATCTATTTGGACCAACCACATATGCTAGTCTTGGAGGAAATAAATATTCCTTGGTCATAGTTGATGATTTCTCCCGGTACACTTGGACATTCTTCTTGCAAGACAAGGCCGAAGTTGCATCAATATTCAAGAAGTTTGCAAAGAATGTTCAAAATCAATTTGATGTCAAGATCAAGAAGATTAGAAGTGACAATGGCAAAGAATTTGACAACACCAACATTGAAGAGTTTTGTGATGAAGTGGGAATCAAACATGAGTTCTCCTCAACATACACACCACAACAAAATGGGGTTGTAGAAAGAAAGAACCGGACATTGATCACCTTGTCAAGAACAATGCTAGATGAGTATAACACTTCGGAGAAGATGTGGGCCGAGGCAATCAACACCGCATGCTATGCTTCAAACCGGCTCTTTCCTCACAAGTTCCTAGAGAAGACACCATATGAGTTGCTCAATGGGAAGAAGCCCGATGTCTCATTCTTTAGAGTGTTTAGGTGCAAGTGCTACATCTACAAGAAGCGCCAACACTTGGGAAAGTTCCAAAGAAGATGTGACATTGGCTACTTGGTTGGCTATTCATCAAAGTCCAAAGCATATAGGGTCCTTAACCATGCTACAAACATGGTTGAAGAAACATTTGATGTTGAATTTGATGAAACTAATGGCTCCCAAGGAGCAAGTGATAATCTTGATGATGTAGGTGGTGAACCATTGAGGGATGCCATGAAGAACATGCCGGTGGGAGACATCAAGCCAAAAGAAGATGATGATGATGTGCAAGTCATTGAGCCACCATCCACCTCACATAGTCCACAAGATGAAGACAAGGATGTGAGAGATGCTCATGAAGACACTAAAGTCACTCATGAGCAAGCGGTGGCACAAGCACAAGATGTGGATGCTCCCCAACCAACCCCTCAAGTGGCGCCAAGAAGAACATCACATCTCCTCCAAGATCACTCTCAAGATCTCATCATCGGGAGTCCATCACGTGGTGTAACTACTCGTTCTAGACATGCTCTATTTATTGAACATCACGCTTTTGTGTCTCTTGAAGATGAACCAAAGACTATTGAGGAAGCTCTTCGTGATGTGGATTGGATCATGGCCATGCAAGAGGAGTTGAACAACTTCTCTCGCAACCAAGTATGGACACTTGAAGAGTGACCCAAAGATGCAAGAGTGATTGGAACAAAATGGGTCTTCCGGAACAAGAAGGATGATCAAGGCAAAGTGGTGCGCAACAAGGCAAGGCTCGTGGCAAAAGGCTTTTCACAAGTGGAAGGTCTTGACTTCGGTGAAACCTTTGCACCGGTGGCAAGACTTGAAGCAATCCGTATCCTACTTGCATATGCATCTAGTCATGATATCAAGTTATTTCAAATGGATGTGAAAAGTGCTTTTTTGAATGGCTATATTAATGAGCTTGTCTATGTTCAGCAACCCCCCGGTTTTGAAGACCTTAGGTACCCCAAGCATGTCTACTGGTTGTCCAAGGCTCTCTATGGTCTCAAGCAAGCTCCTAGAGCTTGGTATGAGAGGTTTAGGGACTTCCTCATTGAGAAGGGCTTCAAGATTGGGAAAGTTGACACAACACTCTTCACCAAGAAAATGAATGGGGAAATCTTCATTTGCCAAGTTTATGTTGATGATATTATTTTTGGCTCTACTAATGAAGATTTTTGCAAGGAATTTGGTGATTTGATGTCCAAGGAGTTTGAGATGTCCATGATTGACGAGCTATCCTTCTTCCTAGGATTTCAAGTCAAGCAAATGAAGGAAGGAGTCTTCATCTCTTAAGAGAAGTACACTCAAGATCTTCTAAAGAGGTTCAAGATGATGGATTGCAAGCCAATCAAGACTCCCATGGCATCAAATGGGCATCTCGACTTGGATGAGGGAGGTAACCCAATTGACAAGACTCTCTATCGCTCCATGATAGGAAGTCTACTCTACCTCACCGCATCTAGGCCCGATATCATGTTTAGTGTGTGTATGTGTGCAAGATATCAAGCAATGCCTATGGAATCTCACTTGATTGCGGTCAAGAGAGAATTCTTAGGTATCTAAAATACACACCTTGCCTAGGCTTGTGGTATCCCAAAGGTGCAAGATTCCAACTTGTAGGCTATTCCGATTCGGATTATGCCGGGTGCCAGATTGATAGAAAAAGCACATCCGGAGGGTGCCACTTCCTAGGTAGATCACTTGTCTCTTGGATGTCCAAGAAACAAAATAGTGTTGCCTTGTCAACGGTCGAGGCGGAATACATTGCCGCCGGTGCTTGTTGTGCACAAATACTCTACATGAAACAAACTTTGCTAGACTATGAATTAGTACTAGACAAAGTACCTTTGTTGTGTGACAACAAAAGTGCCGTAAAACTTGCAAACAACCCGGTTCAACACACCCGCACAAAACATATTGACATCCACCACCACTTCCTTAGGGATCATGTTGCTAAAGGTGACATATCTCTAGAGAATGTGGGAACAGAAAATCAATTGGCGGATATCTTCACAAAACCCCTAGATGAAGCTAGGTTTTGTATGTTGAGAAATGAACTTAATGTGCTTGACCTCTCTAACTTCACAAAAAGATAAAAGTTGTGAGTTGAATCTTGTAAATAACTTTTGCTTTGCATATCATGGATACTAAATCTTAAAATACAAATTGCATTTAGGGATTGTCTAACATGGTTAAGATAACCCCCTTTGTGTGTGTGAAAAAGCTTAACCTTGGATCAAACTTGACAAGCATTAGTTTACTTTCAAGTATTGCATTACAACTCATATCATGTGCATGCTTGTTAATTGACCGTTTTTTTTTGGTTATTCGTTGAGCATCCGCTGTGTTCGTCCATAGATAGGGGGAGCATTCAAAGCTCATTGTGATTCAAACCCCTAGCCTTATGGCCATATGATGCTCCTTGGCAACTTCTCGAATTATTTTCTTTAAAAAAACTATTAAGCCTATGGCTAAATATTTACGAAAATTTGAGGGTTTGAGAGAAGTCACTCATACCAGTTCCATCTGGTGTTTATTTGTGTGTTATTGAAGATGGAACTTGGTTGGGTCAAAGTCGGGCGTAGTGCTTCGTTGAATAAGTGCTCAGAGGAGCACCGGACGATGCACCGGACGCTGCCTCCGTGCGTCCGGTGCGGTGAGTGTGCCAGACTGCACTCACCGGACGCAGGAACAGTGTCCCTGCAGTGTCCAGTGAGGTGTGTCCGGTGCTCACCAGGCGTGATCAGAAGCACCGGACGCTAAAGCCAGCGTCCGGTGCCCATCGTCCGGTGCGATGCATTTTTGCAGACCTCTCTGCGCATGAGTCCGGTGGTCACCGGACGCGTCCGGTGCCACATAAAGAGCATCCGGTGACCCCGCAGTGGGCGCTTAAAGCCCGCGCCCAGGGGCATATCGCGGCCGTTTCCCTTTCGATCTCGCCCAAGCTGTGAGTCTTCGCCTCCGCGCCCTAGCCCTAAGTCGCCGCAGCCGCCGCCCCCTTGATCTCCGACGACTTTGGCTTCTCCCTCATGTCAGATTCGCCCGGCGATTGTTGACGGTCCTTAAGTATCAAATTTAATTATCAAATAAACAAAGAAAAGGATCCAAATGAAATCAACATCTAGACTTAGGGTTTTATCTGACAGAATTCCACGAGTTTTGGTGTTTGTCTATTTCTGCAGGGGGTTATCAGGAAATACGGAAGAAAGGCCCACATGTCGGGATTACATAGAGATATCAACGCACCGCGTAATTTTCTACCATCTAGAAGACTCCAGAAGCCACGGGAAGGAGGCGGAGGCCGAAAGGGGCCGGGCCCAGGGCGCCCGCCCTGAGGACCTGGGCGCCTGCCCCCTGCTGGAGAGCTTTCAGGACTCTCTTCGCTCGGGATGTTCCACCGACCTATTGGATCAAGGAAAACATAGTACCACCTCGCCTACCGACCCAAAAATGCATAGAAGGGGAGGACTATATAAGGAGACCCCCCTGGCCCCTGGAGAAGACATGAAGAAATTATCATAGAGACTGAGGGGTGCCCTCGAAGGAAAACCTCTTCTCTAATTAATATTTCTTTTTAGGCTTAGCAACCAATGTAAGGTAGAAATAGATCTTCTAGTTTCTACTAGATTGAGAGAGATAGAGTGGAGGTGTAGATTGGAGGAAGCCCGGCCTGTCGGTGTCTACTCCAAGCTTGTACCTGCGGGATCAAGTTCTCCTAACCCGAAGCTTGCTCCTAGGATTCTTCAGTAATTCGACTTCTAAATTCTAGTAAGTTCTTGTTTTATTGTTCTTATCGTTTATGAGTTTACTTTAATCTCTTCGCGTAGAGTTTAGAGTAATCATTGCTGGCGTAAACGTGGTGTTTAGGCTGGGGTACTCATAGATATTCCCTGACTAGCTGGACCGTGGTAGTAGTGAGGAACGTGACAATTCCGAGTTACCTTTGTAGATCACATCTCGTTAGCAGGATGGATAGGGTTTATAGGTGCGGGTTGAACATCCTTTGTGGTGTCTAGATTCCGTTAGCCTCCCCATTAGAACAATAGATTATCCTTACCAAGGTTAGAAGGAGACTACGGTTGCAGTCTTCTCTATTTATCACTCACATCGAAAGACATTCTTTGTGCCTAAAGGGATAGTAGCAATAGATTTGGTTAGTCAGATGCACCCTTTCTCCCAGTGGTAAAAATATAAATATGATACTCTAGAAAACCTCCCGGGTGAAATGCTCACCGATATCGGTGCGCTTGCGGATCAATTCCTTATTGCGTTTCCAAATATCAACAAGCATTTCTGGCGCCGTTGCCGGGGAGAAAGACGGTTTGCTGAGATAACTTTGAGTCTTGCTATTATCTTGTATTATACTTTTATACTTTTATTCTTTTATCTTTTTATCTTTATGGATATCTCAAATTCCATACCTATTATTAAATTCTTTTCACCTTCGGAGACCAGCCATAGACCATGGGAGTCAACACGTCCTGCCCCTAATTATGATCTGTGTCCGGAGTTGATTGCAATAGGTCAAAACCAACCCTTTTCTATAGCTGAGGTCCTATCTTTTAATCAAAAAGATAATGCACTTTTAGCTACACCTAGGGAATCTTTTAATTTTTCTATAAATTCTGGTTTAGACCTAGCCCAACAAGACCATGTTTTTCCTAGATATTTTCACATTGGTCTTAATCATTTAACCTTTGGTAGAGTCTTTCTTTCTTTATCTATTAGTAAAGGAAGGTATGTCTTCATTCGTAGACATCCTTCTTGCACTAGTCTTCATAGAAAAATCTTAGAGATAGAGAAGGAATCATCTCCCATACAAGGAGAGGAAGTTTTAATAGCCGATTTCCAAACATTTCAATCCCATAATTCGGCTATCCAACCCATCCTTGAGCTTAATAATTTCTACTATGCTTTTTCTCTTGAACCTCTCGATAATCCTATGAATCTCTCTAGACATCCCATGCATAAGAAGGAGGATCGAGAAGAGCAACATCAATGGCTAGAGGGCATTAAAAATCCATGTGCTATCACCATTGAATGGATAGATAAAACAAACTTGAGAGACAATCCTAGAGGAATTTTAAGCATTCATGAAGAATCATCCTTGGAGTTTAAGAATGAGAGAAACAATAGTGAGCATGGAAGTTATTTCATAAATACCTCACCCAGTCCTTGCTCATATAAAACATCTCTCCAATCAATTTGTCTCTCCATCCTTACCACATTTGAGATCTCCAACCCCCTCTTCCTCTTCATTTATAAAAACTTTAAAAGGGCGGTTGTCGATGCATATGTCTATAATAAATATTGCAGATCTCGTTAAGTTGATCTTGATATAGGTAGGTGTTGGAGGGGAAACCACTTCACCAACATAACTTGATGGTTTCCCAAGGACAAGCTTAGTGTCCTAAAACAAGCACTTATCAGATCATAACATGAACTTCTAATTATTGGCAACATTGCCTTGTGTATTGAGCATATAAAGATAATTGTAGAAATATTCCTTCGGGTATTCTTGTCACTAACCTTTCCAGGATTGGAGCAAGAAGATCGGATGAATGACAAACACAGAGTATGTCCAACCAACCATCACACAACATTGAATTAAATTCATCCATACTTGAATTTTGTAAAATTCAAGCTTGGGGGAGTACTTTACATAAAAACATCTTTTGCCATATTGCTACGTTGGTTGTCCTTACCTTTGAGACATGCTCCATTTGTTAAATACTAATTACACTACTTCATCTCCACTTAAGTAGATCTTTATAAATACTCTCATGCTACCTTTAATTGCTTTAGTATATGTCTAGGTTTGGAAGAGTTTCATTTATCTCTTAATTAAGCATGGTGCTTAGTTTAGGAATGATGATCTTACTTCCAAGGGATTTTAAATTAAGCATGGTGCTTAGGTTAAAATGCCCTTCTAAATCAAATTAGACATGGTGTCTAGGTTGATTTTTAAGCCGATAGTATGCTATAGTAGATATGGGATATTTTGTTGGACTAACCCCTGCAGGAAAACTTTCAATATCAACCTAGGAAGTCCTGAGATAAACTCGCATTGGAGATGAAGAAAGTGACACATGAAGTTTAACAATTTGCGCAAGAAAGACGTAGCTCATAAGAGATGGTTCATGGAGGGTGCCACAAACACGATGCACAACCGCTAAGAAAGGAAAGCTTCCACAAGGTGATACTGTACCATCACTCTTCAAGTAAGGTAACACCTTAAGGTACTTGACTATCGCTTTTATAAGCTTCTCCTTGGTTCTAGCATTCACATAAATAAAGAGACAAACATGTATGATTTGTAACTCTAGATTAACCAACTCAATTAATTCAACATGTTTAGTCCTTTAATCTTTGTTCTTAGTACTACCTTCGTGATCCCACGCTCCTAAACATATAAGTTAATATGTTGCACATTCAATATTTGGAAGATATAAACAAAACATAAACATAGATAGATTATCATTCCATTCGGCTGAGCCATCTGATCTGACAAATGTTTCAAATACTACACTCATGATCTTATTATCCATCAACTTTGTCTTGCTCACTATGCTTAAGGTTAGAGAAGAACAAATACACTTTTGGTTCTGTTGGTGTTTTCCACCAACAGAGCCCATGCACTTGATCTCTGCCTTGTCTCTATGAACAGGTACACTTCAAGCAAAACATGGAGGAGTTTTACAACTCCCAGACTCCACCAAGTGAAGGACCTAGATCTATGAGCACAAACACACTGAGCAGGATATTGCCAACACCATACTTCGAACTGCTGGGCAAAGAAGAACATGGGTGACACCGTATCAAGAGGTGCAGACGTCAAGGCCCACACCTAATCAAATGATGCACCTAAAGGATGAAGATGGTGGAAAGTCTTGTCTAGAAGACTTAAAACATTGGATCCTTGACTTAAAACATTGGATCCTTGTCGGAAGAGGTCAACATCGTCGACTCAAGTCACCTTTCTTGATCAAGAAGGATGACCCTGGTGTTCCAAGCATCGAGTGCGCAATCAATGGATACTCTTTTCAGAAGACACTGTACGACACCGGATCTGACGACAACATAATGGCCGCAGTCACTTATCAGCTCCTGCATGGAATCATGCCCCTACAACCAATATATTCAGCTCCAGATGATTTTCAGGTCATTGACATAGGAGAAGACGAATATGATCCACCCACCATCCTTGGAAGACCGTTCCTCAACACTATCAAAGCAATCATCTATATTGGAACCGGAGAAGTCCACAAGTACTTCCCCTCTGAGAAGGTACGCAACAATTTTACTGACCATAACTATATAGTTGAAGACTCTAAGCAGGACAGGACAAGAAGACGACGCAACCGCAACCAAGAGGAGGCAAATCATCAAGAACGGATGGATAGACTACGAAGGAAAAGTGATAAGGACTGAAGACATACAGCTTAAACAGAACTGTCCTGAGGAGACCGTAGCACCGAGTCAGGTGTGGAGGGAGAAGATAGTTATACACGAAGAGAGGCGCCGCCGGAATCACCGACTATGCCACCTAGCGAATCCCAGGACGACTGAGAAAACAGAGAGTCCCGTTCGGAGGACATAAAAATACCGAACGTCTTGCCAAGAGGTAAACTTGGTAGTTACCCTTTCTTTTCAATTATTCAATTATAATTTGCTTAGTTAATCAGGTTCATGCTATCTTGAAAAGAAAATAAAAATGTTAAAAAAATAGTAAGCCCGATGTGAGTATGCTCATGGCATAAAACCCATAAGTACATTCACTGTGGTGGCATAAGAATAAAATAAATAAGTTTTCATCTTACAATAAAAATGTATATATAATATATATATATATAATAAGTGTATGATCCTGCTAAATAAATAACATTTATTAAGGAAGCTCAACATGATGAAGGCTAGATATTTATGCTAACACTTAATTAGTTCCACAAGCTTTGTTGTCTATTTGAGCTCCACAGAATTTAAGAATCAAGAAGACTAGCAGACGAAGGACATTCTAATCGCTGTCAGAATGCTGCTGACTTTCAAATACACCTCTGCCACCTGCTAGCTACATCAAGAGAAATTACGTCAAAATTCAGCTTGGGGGAGAGCACCCCCATTTATCTCGCTAAGTATTTCTACCTATCTTTATACTTATATTATGTTAGAATATTAAAATACATAAACTATGAAAAACAAAATAAAGATTTTGTGCTTATATATATCTTTTGCTTAGTATGTTTAATAAATAAATAAAGTGGCTATGCTAATCTGAATCTTAATAATAAAACTCTAGTATGGATATGATGAATAGTTGCTCTGCCTAATTTGCAATTTTTGAAGTTCCCTCTCAAGTTTAGACATAACTGTTATAATTTAAAGCTTGCTCTAGATCTAAACTTGTGGGATGAAAACTTGATGTGAAATCTAAGTTGTTAACGGATATGATATGGGAAGGTTGAGCTGCTGTTTATCTGTTCCTA
Source organism: Sorghum bicolor (assembly GCF_000003195.3). NCBI lineage: Eukaryota > Viridiplantae > Streptophyta > Magnoliopsida > Poales > Poaceae > Sorghum > Sorghum bicolor. The sequence continues at coordinate 14,141,930 of NC_012874.2, forward strand.
GAGAAGCTAGAATTCTGGAAAATTTTATCTTTGAAAAAAATCTTTAAAATATTGTATGATGAGTTCCTGTATGATGAGAGTTTAAATTCCTACCACAGCCATATATACATACTTGCTAGACTTTGAGCCACACATTTACTATTTACTGCTTATGAGCATTGAGTGTGGTCATGCTGTGTAGACCCTTAGGAGCTTGTCATGTGGTTAAATCAAGATTCACTTGCACGTTCACTCATATATGCTACTTCTACTCCGGAAGTACCATCCATATATATCCATCCATTTCCATCTCCAGAATCACCCAAAAATATTCTACTCCTAATCCGGGAGAGAATAGTCAAAAATATTTTCCTATCCCTGTTATTCCCTGTGAAATAAATGCTCCAGTTATTTTGGTTACTACCACTTGCTACATTATTTCAGGAGATGAGTGCTCTAAAAAAAGAAGAAAGAAAAAAAAAAGAAGAGAAGAAAAAAAAATATACGAGGAAATAAAAAGGGGCAAGTGCCCGGAACCTCGAAAAAAAAAGAAAAAAAAGTGAGACGAGAGGTAAAAATGGACAAGTGTCCGATAGTAGAATTAGGGGTACAAGATACCCACCTGAGAGAAAAGAAAAATATAGAGCATCTCATTCTCTTCATAAAGTTTCAAAAAGCAAGGAAGGTATGTATCCCCTCAAAAGAAGTAGAATTAGACTTCCACCACCATTGTTTCCATCATTGTTTTCACCATTGTTATCACCATTCATTTGCCACACATGCACATCTTGATTTGGCTTATTGATTTGTTTCTTTGGATCCATGGTTTGACTATGCAATAAATGTCTTGTAAGTATGTATATTTTACCTCCCACCTATGAGCTCCAGATATTAAAGCCTTATTAGAGTAGGGTGAGAGAGAAGGCAATGTCACTATGCCTTATATCATAAATACCACATATCTTGAGAGAAGGCATATACCATCACTGCCTTGGTAAGGATCCAGAAATACCACAAAAGAGAGATCTGAGAGAGTCATACAAGGAATCTCTGAGTTTTATTTGAAAATCTGCAAAAAACCCCAGAGCTATAGCTGATCAAGAATAAGAGACATGGCACTTGACTAGACTGTTCTATCTTTTAACCTCTCAAGAAAGAAGTGACAGTTACAAGTCCCATGGTGAAAGGTAAAGTAAGTAAGTTTTAAGTCTTGACAGTTTACTCTAACTTAGAGATAAGATCTTATCTAAAAAGCATGTGTACCGTCAATTTTTAAAGATATTGCAACAACTTCTATTCCATTGCTGAGTCTATCCTTGCACAGGGACGAGCAAGAGGTAAGCTTGGGGGAGTTTGTTGACGGTCCTTAAGTATCAAATTTAATTATCAAATAAACAAAGAAAAGGATCCAAATGAAATCAACATCTAGACTTAGGGTTTTATGTGACAGAATTCCACGAGTTTTGGTGTTTGTCTATTTCTGCAGGGGGTTATCAGGAAATATAGAAGAAAGGCCCACATGTCGGGATTACATAGAGATATCAACGCACCGCGTAATTTTCTACCATCTAGAAGACTCCAGAAGCCACGGGAAGGAGGCGGAGGCCGAAAGGGGCCAGGCCCAGGGCGCCCGCCCCCTGCTGGAGAGCTTTCAGGACTCTCTTCGCTCGGGATGTTCCACCGACCTATTGGATCAAGGAAAACATAGTACCACCTCGCCTACCGACCCAAAAATGTATAGAAGGGGAGGACTATATAAGGAGACCCCCCTGGCCCCTGGAGAAGACATGAAGAAATTATCATAGAGACTGAGGGGTGCCCTCGAAGGAAAACCTCTTCTCTAATTAATATTTCTTTTTAGGCTTAGCAACCAATGTAAGGTAGAAATAGATCTTCTAGTTTCTACTAGATTGAGAGAGATAGAGTGGAGGTGTAGATTGGAGGAAGCCCGGCCTGTCGGTGTCTACTCCAAGCTTGTACCTGCGGGATCAAGTTCTCCTAACCCGAAGCTTGCTCCTAGGATTCTTCAGTAATTCGACTTCTAAATTCTAGTAAGTTCTTGTTTTATTGTTCTTATGGTTTATGAGTTTACTTTAATCTCTTCGCGTAGAGTTTAGAGTAATCATTGCTGGCGTAAACGTGGTGTTTAGGCTGGGGTACTCATAGATATTCCCTGACTAGCTGGACCGTGGTAGTAGTGAGGAACGTGACAATTCTGAGTTACCTTTGTAGATCACATCTCGTTAGCAGGAAGGATAGGGTTTATAGGTGCGGGTTGAACATCCTTTGTGGTGTCTAGATTCCGTTAGCCTCCCCATTAGAACAATAGATTATCCTTACCAAGGTTAGAAGGAGACTACGGTTGCAGTCTTCTCTATTTATCACTCACATCGAAAGACATTCTTTGTGCCTAAAGGGATAGTAGCAATAGATTTGGTTAGTCAGATGCACCCTTTCTCCTAGTGGTAAAAATATAAATACGATAATCTGGAAAACCTCCCGGGTGAAATGCTCACCGATATCCGTGCGCTTGCGGATCAATTCCTTATTGCGTTCCCAAATATCAACAGCGATCACCTCTCCTCCTTCTCCTCGTGCAGAGCCTTCTCTCCTGCGAAGAGATTAGGGTTTGGGTGAGATCCAAATCCCCTACCCTCAAGGTGTTTGATCTTTTGTGTCAAAGGTTTCGATTGAGGTTTTAATCTCGATTTTCATCATCTCATCTGTGCAGCACCTTGAGGAGTCGTTTCGTGTTCTCCGGCAGTCTTCGATCGTGATATCTCTTCCGAAACGCGTCCCGTCTTCGGATCGTAAGCCGTTCGCGCCCATACCTTATCTCTTCTTGCGATCTATAGGGTTTTACTCACCTCTAGTTGTTATAATTTCTTATATAAACCCTATCTTGTCTATTCTCTGCAGCGCGTTGTTCTCCGTTGTCAGTCGGTTGTTTGTTGGACGCTTGATCGGTCGGTAGTCTTTGCAATGGCTCGATGCAAGATTGTCAGCCGTCCGGCAGCCGGCACTGGAGGTTCCTCAGGAGGTGATGGTGGAGGTGATCCTCCTCGTCGCCTATCAGCGGCAGAAAAAGGCAAGGGCAAGAAGCTAGCCACCAAGAAGCGCAAGGCCAGTGACAGAGATGCAGAGGTCGCAGAGGCAGTTGCAGCAGCGGCTGAGGCAGCTAAGAGAGGTGGTCGCTCTGGTGCTCTGAGGATTGGGGATGACCTCACGCCACAGCAGCGGCGTGCAGTTCTTCAGGCAGAGGCTCTACATGGCTCCCCTCCAGGCACTGTGACTATTGGAGGACAGAGGATTAGACTTGTGGTTAGGGATCCATCTTAGGAGGATCCAGACACTGAGACAGAGGCCCAGGCAGAGGGCACAGCAGAGGGACAGGAGCAGGAGCAGCCCCTCTGGAGGTCGACTCGCGCTCGTACCCAGGCCACTCCTCGGACTGGTACGCAGGGTCAGTCCACCTCCACTGCTCGTGCCACCCCAGCAAGAGGCACTCCAGCTCCACGATCGAGGCCAGTCAGGATCCATAGGGATCTCACTCTTGTGTCAGCCAGAGAGATCCAGCAGCTGAGGTTCGTTCCGTTTCTCACCTGGTTTCCAGCTGCCAGGTTCTACACAGTCGTCCAGGAGGACATCTACGAGGCACTGGTTCGCTCTCAGTCAGTTCAGGGAGCACCGAGTGATTGACCTTGTGATCCTCGGGAACGTGGTTGGGGCAGATATTCGTCAGTACTTCACCTACCTCCACGGACTTCCAGAGTTGCTAGCTCTTCCTGGTACTTACTGTGAGCAGTGGGTCAGAGAATTCTACGCGTCAGTGTGGGTTTCTCCAGATCACAGTTATATTCACTACGCGCTGACAGGCACAGATTACAGAGTGACAGCTCAGAGGGCCAGAGAGGTGCTGGGATTGCGAGCCTACTCCACTAGGATTCACCAGCTCTGCTACGGGAACGTTGAGCCTCCCCGACGTCCTCACGGTGGTGAGATACCACCAGTTTACTTCGTGGCTCCTTGTTTCCGTCCACCGTTTGGAGAGGGCTCCAGCAGGACAGTGGGAGACTTGACTTGACCAGCTAGGATCCTTGACATTGTGTTGAGGAAGACTCTTCTCCCCAAGACAGGCTACAGAGATGGCTTCACTCGTATTCAGCAGTGGCTTGTTGCTCATCTCATCACACAGACGCAGTTTGACTTGTGGGATCTGATCGTCTCAGAGATCGAGGACACCATCTCAGAGAGTTTCAGGGGACGGCGTCATTGGATTACCATGCTTATTCTTCGTGCCAGGCCACTACCCCTGCCAGCTTACTTGCAGAGGGAGTTGACAGAGTCCGACACCGTCTTCCCCCACTACGACCCCAGGCAGATGTTGAGAGCGCACCACGACCTTCGAGCTACTCCTCCTCCTCGTGCACCACGTGGACCGGTGCCCCCACCTTCTCCTAGGGGCACTCGCAGTACAGCAGCAGTTCCAGAGACAGAGGAGCAGGAGGATATAGCCATTGGGGCTTTCGCAGATGCAGAGGCAAAGGGAGAGTTTGACTTCGCCTCAGACAGCTCGGATGATGACTATCAGCCGCCAGTGTCAGACCTCCCTCCCAGAGCACACGACCACGAGGCAGGGGGCTCTTCTAGTGCTTCAGACCCAGCTCTTCTTGCTATTCTAGAGGGTATGAGGGCAGACCAGCGCCGTGCAGCTGAGGAGCAGGCGAGGCGAGACAGGGACCAGGCTGCCATCAATGCAGCCATGCAGGCCAGGCAGGATGAGCTCCAGCGACAGCTTCTCACCTTTTAGGGGCAGCAGCTTGCTTTCCAGGCCCAGCAGACAGCGATGATGGCCACTCTCATGGCCGCCTCCGGGATTCAGCTACCACAGATTCAGCTCCCAGGCACTTCGACTGTCAGGCCACCCACTCCTACGCCCCAGACTCAGAGCCAGTCACAGCAGCCTCTCCAGCTACCAGCTTAGAGTCAGCCGTTCTCGACGCCACAGCACCAGGTCTCCTAGGGTGCTATCTCTTCTGGCTTTGAGCAGGTACCATAGTTTACTCCTCTCCGCTCCGGCTTCACTCCTCAGTCAGCGTCAGCGTCACAGCTTGTGTGGGACTCGTCGACAGATCCGCACCTCAGCTTCACCTACAGTGCTCTGACTGGTGACCCTACGCCTCCTCCTCTACAGGCCCCTGCAGTCTTTACGGCGCCAGTCACCACTACAGAGCTTCTGTCGTCGTCTGTAGCATCGTCCGAGCAGCTTGCACCGTCTTCCACCTTGCCAGAGACGACAGCTACAGCGACCGAGTCCGTGCCCGCTTCGTCAGCCGGACTAGAGCAGCCAGCACAGCCCGTGACGGCTCCAGCACCCCCAGAGCAGACCCGGACCGCTTCGCCAGCACCTGCAGCTTCAGAGGGTCACTCCACCTCCTCCGCCTCGACGGCCGACAGTTCAGACGATGCAGCTCGCTTCGAGGCCGTGCTGAGGGACTCCACCGCTTCGCCTCCTCCACCGACTTCTTAGGGTTTTTGGCGCTTGATGCCAAAGGGGGAGAGAGTGCGTATGAGAGTTAGGAGTATGAGAGCTAGGAGTTAGGGGGAGCTAGAGCGGGCGTTTATTCTTTTGAGATACTTTTTTGTGTGCTACTTTACCATGCATCACGTTTACTTTCATGTATTGCACGTGTGTGAGATACTATGGTTGTGAGACATGACCTGTGCTTAATGTGATATCTTAATGTCATGTGGAGATACTATGGTTGTGAGACATGACCTGTGCTTAATGTGATATCTTAATGTCATGTGTTTCGGCTCATATTACCTTTGCTTCCGCGTTTTTACTCCGATGTACTTATGAGCCTTGTGTTTATATCCTGTCGTATACCACTCACATATTTGGATGCAGGGTATTGGTCTTGGTTGATATAAGCATGACTAATCCTTTTCTTCTTATTGTAACATGCTTATTGAAACCAAGCCACTTTAAGAACCTCAACTCTTTTAATACTCGAGGTTGTCATCAATCACCAAAAAGGGGGAGATTGAAAGAGCATCTAGGCCCCTAGTGATTTCGGTGATTAATGACATTATTGATTACTATGACTAACGTGTGTTTTTGCAGAGGCAAAGTCATAGGTAAGGTCATGGTAAATAGGTACTCGATGGACAGGGACGTACATGCCTACTTAATAGTGGAAATCGTTTCGGTTTTCAAAGGATGGATGGACATCGTCAAGACTAGACTAGGTCTAAGTGTCATATGGTGGAGAAGGGCACTTAGAGTAGTTTAGGACTTTGTTTTCCTTTGACCGTACTATTAAGAGGGGCTTTGATCTAGTAGCTTGACTTAGGCAAGGCTTTAGGTTTAGGTGTGGTGCACACTTGGTAAACCTAGCACTAGGCAGCTCAGAGATAGTCCTTAGATCGAGAGGAACGAACTTCGTTTTGGAGCGATCGCGTTTCGACGAAGTTTGAGTGCCCAAAGGGGCACCAGACGCTGCACCGGACGCTCTATGAGTGCGTACGATGAGGTCCTTAGCCATTGGAACAGTGCCGTGCTTAGGGTTAGGCACCGGACGCTAGCACCGGATGCACCGGGTAGCGTCCGGTCCCATACCCAGGGAGCTTGCAAGCCTTCCCAGAGCACTGGACGCTAGCACCGGACGCGCCGGGTAGCGTCCGGTCCCATGCGCAGGGAGCTTGTAAAGTTCCCCCGAGCACCAGACGATGCACCGGACGCTGGTAGTTAGCGTCCGGTGACCTGTCAGAAGGAATTACAGTTAGCCGTTATGAAGCACCGGACGCTCGGTGCAGTGCGTCCGGTGCAACATAATGTGCGTCCGGTGACCCCGTTTTCAGTGGAAAACGGTTGGCCGACCTTTGGACTTCGTGGATAGTATTTATACTCCTCCACCTCGTCCATGAGAGCTCTCTTGCCCATTTTGAACATCAGAGAAACTTGTTGTGGAGCAAGAGAGTAGCAAGAGCCTAGAGAGGATTGAGATTTGAGTAATTTCTTGAGAGAATCCTTCTCTAGTGAGTTCCAAGAGTCAAGTGTGCATCCACCACTCTCTAGAGCCTTGTTTGGGTCAAGTGAGAGTTCTTTGCTTGTTACTCTTGGTGATCGCCATCACCTAGACGGGTCGGTGGTGATTGGAGGCACGAAGACCGCCCGGAGTTCTTGTGGGTGGCTCGTGTCAAGCTTGTGAGCGGTTTTGGGCGATTCACCACGACGGAGTGTCGAAGAATCAGCCCGTAGAGAGCACTTGGTCCTTGCGCGGACCAAGGGGGAGCAAGACCCTTGCGCGGGTGCTCCAACGAGGACTAGTGGAGAGTGGCGACTCTCCGATACCTCAGCAAAACATCGCCGAGCACTTTCTTCCACTACTCCTTTACTTTCTAGCATTTACTTTGTGGTTTTACATTCTTAGAATTGCCATGCTAGAATAGGATTGGAACTAGGTTGCAAAACTCTTTATCCGGTAGCTCTCTAGGTCACACTAGGCACAAGGGGTGAAATTGGAGCTTATAGGTTGCTTAAATTTTTAGAGAAGCCCAATTCACCCCCCCTCTTGGGCATCTTGATCCTTTCAGGTAGCTCGGCGCCTTATACAATTGGGGACCCTGCGAATATTGACGCCCACGGTCCAGGCATGCCTGATCAAGGATTTCAGTTTTTCCACAACACACACCAAAGTGAACATGTTGTGCCAAATGTTACTGATGGTGGTTTTGCTAGGAGAAATGATTATGACAGAACTCATGTCTTACCAAATGATACAGCTACAGAAGATTTTGAATTCTTAGAGTCAATGTTGCATCGTCATACTGAACCATCAATGTTATTAATGAAAGGGATGAAGGCCTTGAAGAAGGCAGCTGAAGAGCCTCTCTATGATGAGTCCAAGGGTTGTACCAAAGAGTTCACAACATTAAGATTTGTGCTAAAACTATTGATGGCAAAAGCCAAGTATGGTCTGTCTGATGTTGGATTCGATATGTTCTTAAGTATTATCGGAGACATGCTTCCAAAGGAGAACAAATTGCCTGCTAACACGTACCATGCAAAGAAGCTGATCAGTCCGCTCACTATGGGTGTCGAGAAGATCCATGCGTGTAGGAATCATTGTATTCTATATCGGGGTGATGAATACAAGGACTTGGATAGATGTCCAAAGTGTGGTGCAAGTCAGTATAAGACAAATAAAGACTATCGACAGAAGGATTGTGTTGCCTCCATGTGTAAAGCAGGGAAGAAGCAAAAGAAGACCCAAAAGAATACAGGTTACCAGCGCAAACTTGCCTAATGGGAGCAAGAGGATGAAGCGCAGAGGGTTAAGGGTTTGCCGGCACTCCCTGACCAACTTGGTCATAGGGGCTCACGGTGGGTTCGTGCTCGGGTACCGGAAAAGAAAGCCAATTCCAGCTTGTCATTTGCTGACCCAATTGTCGAAGAAGCTGCGAAGAATATTTTCAAGGTGACAGCTAAGCAGCAAGCAGGCGAATTTAAGCCACAAAGGGAGAAGGATGTTCTTACTGTTGCTCTGGGTAACCTAGAGCATCCTGGTCATGTACGAGGCATCTCATCCAAGGAAGGATGGAAAGAAGGATTCGGACAAGAGTGACAAGGAATATATAGGAAACATGATCGCTACAAGGAAGAATTGTCTAATTTTATTGACGAGGCGAAGAAAGAAGTCGTACAGGTGATGAATTAAATGCTCTCCGGTCCTCCTCCTGAGTTGATGCAGCAATTAGCGTCTGTGATATCTAGCCAATTGAGTGGTCAGCCTCGTTAGATGCAGCTAGTGGTCGCCCCGACAACATCACAACAGGCTCCGGTTGTCCCAAGCAGTGTCGCGTCTACTGGAAACCGCTATCTAGTTGAAGATATTGAAAGTCCTGTTCGTTGCTCCCTAGTCATAACGTATGGTCTTAACAATAGTCGTACAAGGGAAGTAGCCACAGGACTTGCGATCCCGGGGCACCAGTTTCATGGTAGCGAAATTCCAGAGGACTACTGCAGGGTGGAAGTGTTGATAGTTGTCCATGGATATGAGGATGAGATGCTAGACATTCCCGGTCCTGAGGGTATTGAGAAGCTCAAACAAGCTATCAAGAATTTCATTCTTTGGCCTCGACGGGACATCCTATTGTCTGAGCTACCACAACTGTCGCCCCGAGAAGTACCGCTGACTCAGGAGTCGTCCCTTCCAGATGTCGGTGGTACCGCATCTCTTCCGAGTCCACCACCCTCTCCGATCTTCGCTCCATCATCCTCACCTATAATGCCTCACCCACCATCCCCGCCACCATCACCTAAACCACAACCTTCGCCAGCATCACCAGAATCTTCCACACCACCACCACCCAAAAATGCCGAGACACCACCACAACCAACCAAAGATGACGAGACGACACCACCGCCACCAAAAAAGTTAAAATTTTTGGTGCCCAAAATGATTTCCCCGTACGAGCCAAAGAAGAGGAAGTTTGCTGGTACTGACCTATTTTTGTTAGGAATTGCAATGAGCCGCACGACAAAATTAGTTGACTTGGCTGAGCATGAGAAGGATGCGAAGAAGTCTGAACCAGCTTTTGTAAATATCATGCCACCCACTAGAGATGATTACAAATATGTCCCTAAGAAATATGAGCTGGACAGGCCTCTACTCACTTGGGATAAACTTAAAAAGGTCCCAGCTGGTGTAAAAAGGTTCCATGACTGGCATATGAGAGCATCTTCTGTTGGCATCGACACGATTAGTGTAGATATACCAGCAGAGGCATTTAATAGTGGTCGTACAAGAGAAATTGTGACCTTCGAGGACATGTGGTTAATGATGTGTTGATGCAAAACTGATCTGCAAACACAAAGGGCTAATACCCGATTCAAACGTTAAGGCGTGCCAGCCGATTTTGACCTCACTATCGGCAAAGGTGATGACTCGAATACTTTAGTCCTGACAACAGCGATGCGCCCGGATGTCACGGCTAAGAGGTACTCACGCGGAACTCTAGAACACGCCGAGCTTAAGTCGACGAATTCCTAAGAACTCGTAATAAAAGGAAAAAGTATGACGAAGTCGTCGAAAAGTAGATGCTGGAATATGAGTAAAAACGTGTGTTTGATTGATTGATAGATTCATTACAAGGCCCTGGGGTTCACATTTATACCCTGCTCAAAGAGCTACAATTAAACACGACTAGAATTCGAATTCCAAATTGTACGGAATCCGTATACAAAACAACTTAAATAAATAAGGAAGTAACAAAACTATCTTCCGTAACGAACTAAAATTCTTCCATAAACCGATCAGCAGTTTCCGGACTCTTCCTCCGCATCATCGGCAGACTCCTTACCATGGTCATCGGCAGACTTCTTACCATGGTCATCGGCAGACTCCCCCATTATAGCCATCGGCATAAACACATCACTGCCTGCGGACCTAATCACATTCCACCTCTCCTTCATCGGCAACCATCCTCATCGGCAACTCACCCTGCAAACAGCATACTGCCACCTTATCCCGTCATCCTAGACACGTGCCCAAAAACAGTGTCAACACATGCCCCCCAATTTCGGAGTATAAAACTATTAATGCTCCGAAATTCTCTGCAGTAATGATGCCTTCTCCCGCAATTAATGCTCCTAATCTGGTAACCGACAACCTCAATCTGAACAACTCTGATCCTATTCCTCCGCAGATTCCTCGAAATCCCCAACCTCCTAAACGGGTATTTTTCTCAGCCGTACATCGGCAACAATACCGTTACAAAGATCTGCCGATGTTCTGACCAGGATATTCGCACAAACGGTTACTTCCCCTCTATCCGCCCATCGACAATATGACCGTTATAGAATATTGCCGATGGACCGACCAGGAGATCTCGCACAGTAAAATATCTTCAGATAATGACCGCTTCCCGTCAAATCACCTGCACAATCCCTGGATTACCGTGCGAACAGTTACCATATCCACCTGAGTACCCTCGGATTTCTCGGATGCGGCAAAGAGATAAGTCGGATTTGCCCTTGCCCATTTTGTCCTATAAATAGTTCCTTCTTGGGTACTCCTTCCCCATCACACCATTCTACTATCCAACTTTACTTTTCCAGCGGCGGCGCCACTAAAAACTCCCAAGGTCTCCGACAAGTACCCCTCTTCATCAACTCCGGCGCCTTCAAACACTTCCTTTGTAGCAAGATGGCCGTCGGTTTCGTCGTCCCTGAGGTCAAATCTCCACCCCGTCTTCTGTATTTTTCTTCATATCCCTGTTCACTCGCAATTCATTTTACTGAATATCTTCTTTCTCTTTCTTCTTTGTATTTCTTTTTACGCCCAAAATCTCTAGGAATTATCCAACAAAATTGTCATCCCCACCGATCAACCACACCTTCAATGCCTCGGCCCTCTAGGGGACCTAGATCCAACTGACCTTATCAACGCAGAAACCAACAGGATCCCCTTCAGAGCCGAAAATTTTTCCTTAGATCTGTGGAAAGACACCTTCCGCTCTTGGCCCAGCCCAACTGTAGGGTGGAAAGACTGGTTCTTAAGGGTCAGCAACTCTAATGAAGTTCAGTGGGGTGAAAGGAAGCTAGCCCAATGCATTAGATTGTCCATTGCCGATATGCATAGGAACGAGTCACTGCTGATAGCTGCATCCTACTTTTGGTCAGACACCCTCAATGCTTTTGTCTTTGGCCACGGCCCTGCTTCTCCTACCCTTGCCGATGTAGCCATGCTCACTGGTCTAGATATATCTTCTGCCGATAGCACCCACTTTTTTGATACCGCACCTAGTGCCAAAGTGGAGACTCGCGCTATCGGCGGTTGGTCAGGGTACATTCAGAAGTACCGTGGGAAAGGGCCTGTCACCATAAAGGAGCAGACCACCTTTCTGAACATGTGGCTGGACAAGTTTGTATTCTGTGGTCGATCGGCAGGACCGACTTCCGTCTATCTATCGGCAGCAGAGAGACTGGCTAACGGTGGCCAATTTCCTCTCGGCCGATACTTGCTTGGCGCTGTTTACCATCTTCTCCATCAGGTAGCACAGAAACTCCTGCTTGGCCAGTCCATCGGCAACTTGGGAGGCCCTTGGTGGTTTATTAACATGTGGCTCAATCTGCACCTGCATAAGCGCCTTGATTTCAACTTGTTCACACAACACTTCCCAAGGGATATAGCCGAAAATCATGTGTTGGGTGAAGAGGAATCGGCAACACGCGCCCCCTTGAACTTTGGCGAAGCTGTCATAGTTCTACCTGGTTCAGGGGGTAATCCAGATCAGATCGGCCGATTCTTCCAGACCTTGTATGAGGGTTTGGCCAGAGACGAACGACCATGGTTGGCTTACGATGACCCAGATAGCATGCTCCCTCTGACCTTCAATCCATTTGATGAAGCTCTCGACAGGGACAATGAGGCGATGATGGCAATTGTGACTCCCAGAATTATTCCAGTGAATTTCTTTGGTAGCACAAAAACCTCCCCTCAGACTTACGAATTTCACACTCCATCGGCATTAGCTCGCCAGTTAGCTTTCGGCCAGTTGCCGATTGCACTTCCTTATGCCGATGTGATAAAACCCAGAGAAACTATCAACAACCTTCTTGAGTGGACTCGAGTAGCCCAACTACCACCAAACGCCGATACAGATGTAGATCTGTCAGAATGGATTCCGGCTGCTTTTATCACTCAGGCATACAAGTTATGGTGGGCAGAATGGAAAGAGCATCTATTCTGCAGATCGGCACTTTCATACCGCGGCATGATTGACTCCAAATACGAAGTTCCCGATGACACTGTAAGTAACTCAAACCAATGTTTCATTTTCTCAATATTACTTCCATCGGTAGCTTACCCTTGTATTCCTTTTGCAGGTTGACAACATCCCCCAATCGGTTAGCAGGAGTGGCAAGCCGATCGACTTGTTTCCATCAGGCCCGATTTCCTCAATCGGCCACAATGCTCCCACTCTGGCCTCCATCGTGCATCGGGGTGTGCGCCTCAGGAAAGTCACCACCAGGAGAACCCAGACATCACCAACGGTAGCTGCTCCCACTCTGGCGCGGGCTTTCAAGGCAATTTGTCAAATCTTTTTCTTTTACGCTGACCATCTTTATATCGGCTATATTTATGCTTATAAACCCTTGTTCGTTATTGCAGCAAACCGGTGCATCGGCAAAAGCCAAGCATGAAAGTGCCGATGCCCCCCAGTCTAGCCAACCAAAGAGAAAGGGCATCAAAGGTGCTAAGACTGGAACAAAGCGCCAGAAGGTAGCAACTCCCCCTCCTCCGGTGTCTCCAATTCCGGTAGAGTCCTCTCCTTCTTCTCCAGAAGCCCAGACACAGCAAGCATCGTCTCCCCAACCAATGCAGGAAGCACCACAGATGGAAGAACCCCAGCAGGAAGAACCTCAAACAGAAGGTACTTCGGCTGATGTAGGTGAACAAACAACTGGCCCGGTGGGTCCAATTACATCATCGGCGGTTCCCCTGATTCAGACAACTGTTGTTCCTTCTTCAGGTAACATATTTTGACAATACTGTTGCCGATGAACTTATTCTCATTTAGTCTCATAACCTTTCTTGACTTCTTTCAGTCGATATCGTCTCATCGGCAACCTTAGCCGATCAACCTGAAGTTCCATCGGCATCTTTGGCCGATCAGCCTGCAGCTCCGTCAGCACCTCCCAGTCCAAGGCAAGAGATCGCCTTGAAGCAAGTAAGTCATCCGACTTCCTATCGGTATTGTTTGGCGAAGCTTCGACCATAAAAATGACTCATTTCATCCTCATTTTCAGGAACAAGATTCTCCTGACAGCTTATTCTCCTTCACTATTGATATCTCTGAAGAAGAAGGTGAAGAAGCAAGCTCCTCTCGGGCAGTTGGGACTGTATCGGCAGAAACCAGGGCTAAGCTAGAAGAGCTATCGGCCATACTTCATCAAGACACAACTCAACTGGTCAACGATTCTGACCCAGTCAAGGCTCTGTTCAAGACCCTTAGAGGCCAAATTCCTGCCGATGCCGAAGAAACCCTCTTCCAGGCTGCACATCTGGAAAGCCGCCAGCTGCAGTACCAAAGAGCCATTCGGCGCCTTGCCGATAGAACTGCTCAAACCCATCTTTCCGAGGAGATGATGAAAGAAAAACTCTTGGCCAAAGAGAAGCATAAGAACATCGGCACCTTAAAGTCCTCAGGTGATGCATTGAAGCAGAAAATCTGTGATCTATCGGCAAAAAGAGAAGCCCTGCTGGCCGAACTCAAGCAAGTAGAGGATGCTTTGTCTCAGGCTCAGCAAGAAGAGAGCCAACTGCCGGAAACTATCAAGCACCTCGAGCAAGAACGAAATGCCCACGGTCGCAAAGCGCTGCAGTTGAAGAAAAAGCTGAAGCCGATAGAAGGTTATGCCGATGATGATACCAAAGAGATAGAAACAGCCAACCAGATCCGGCTACGCGCCATATCGGCAATCCAAGCGCTGCTGAATATCTGAAGCTCTCATCGGCAACACACCTTTGCTTTTCTGCATTTCAACTTTCTTAAAGTCTTAGTCTAACCGATAGGACTGTTATCGGCATCTTTTGAAACATTAAGTCCATTCCCAGATACAGTTCAATCCAGCCGATAGGAGTGTTATCGGCATTTAAACTTTTATGCATCGACCCATATGCTAGGGTAGTACTTCTTTAAATATTTGCCATTTAATGCTCTGGGAAATTCAACTCCCTCGAGAGTTTCTAGAATATAAGCATTACCAGGAGCCGATCGACTTATCCGATAAGGACCTTCCCAATTAGGAGACCATTTTCCAAACTTCGAACTTTTAGTCCCAACCGGCAAAATTAATTTCCATACCAAATCCCCATCGGCAAACTCCTTAGCCTTCACTTTCTTATCATACCATCTAGCAACTCTCTTCTTATTTTCTTCTATACTCATTAAAGCTTTTAACCGATGCCCTGCTAGATCATCCAATTCATCGGTCATCAAAGTGGCATAATCATCGGCAGTTAATTGATCTTGAAAAGATAATCGCCTAGATCCAGCCTTAATTTCCCAAGGCAACACCGCATCATGTCCATACACCAATTGATAAGGTGACACCTTGGTTGATCCATGACAAGCCATCCGATAAGACCACAATGCTTCATTTAATAATGTATGCCACCGCTTAGGATTTTCTTCAATCTTTCGTTTAATAAGCTTGATAATTCCTTTGTTAGACGCCTCGGCCTGCCCATTGGCTTGAGCATAATAAGGAGAAGAATTCAACACTTTAATCCCCATACCGAT
Organism: Sorghum bicolor; assembly: GCF_000003195.3. NCBI lineage: Eukaryota > Viridiplantae > Streptophyta > Magnoliopsida > Poales > Poaceae > Sorghum > Sorghum bicolor. Next base: position 14,157,224 of record NC_012874.2, read on the forward strand.
TGCGAATTCATCAAACTCCCCTGATGTGAACATAGTGCCCTGATCGGTAGTAATCGTTTGAGGGATCCCAAATCGGTAAATAATATGCTCCTTTACAAAATCAATCATATTGGCCGATGTGACTTTCTTCAAAGGAATAGCTTCAACCCACTTAGTGAAATAATCAGTGGCAACTAGAATAAACTTATGCCCTTTGCTAGACGGTGGATAAATCTGGCCGATCAGATCGATAGCCCATCCCCGGAACGGCCAAGGCTTTATGATAGGATTCATAGCCGATGCGGGTGCTCTTTGAATGTTTCCAAACTTTTGACAACCTTGACACCCTTTGAAATACTTAAAACAATCCTCGAGTATGGTTGGCCAAAAATATCCATTCCTTCGAATCATCCACTTCATCTTAAAAGCTGACTAATGCGCTCCACACACTCCTTCATGGATTTCCCCCATCAAACTTCTAGCTTCATCATCACCCAAGCATCGGAGAAGAATTCCGTCGATAGTTCGATAATACAATTCATTTTCAAGGAGCACATACTTGGTTGCTTGAAATCGAACCCGTCTTTCGACTTTTTTGGATGGATCTTTTAGATAATCAATAATTTCTTTCCTCCAATCACCGGCACCGACTGCCGATATTGCATTAATCACTGGCTGATATCCCGAGGCATGCTGAGCTAACCGATTAGCGTCTTCATTATGCAATCGGGGAACATGCTCCAATCGGAAATCCTTGAATTCCTTTAACAGTTGCATACTTCTCTCGAAATAAGTTATGAGAACTTCGCTTCGGCATTCATAGCTTCCGGTTAATTGATTTATAACCAACATAGAATCCCCGAATATTTCAACAGCATCAGCGCGAACTTCTCTTAACAACTCCAACCCCTTGATCAGAGCTTGATACTCAGCCTGATTATTTGTTGATGTGGCAACAATCGGCAAGGAAAACTCATACTTCCTCCCCTTAGGGGAAACTAATACAATGCCGATTCCTGCTCCCCGGTCACAGGTAGATCCATCAAAGAAGAGCGTCCAAGGCACAATTTCCAAGGTTTCCACTAGACCGCAATGCTGAGTCACAAAATCGGCCATAATCTGCCCTTTGACTGCCTTAGCCGATTCGTAACGCAAATCGAACTCCGACAGCGCTAAAATCCATTTACCGATCCTACCACTCATAATCGGCATAGATAACATGTATCGGACCACGTCATCTTTGCAAACAACAGTGCATTCGGCCGATAACAAGTAATGTCTCAGCTTGATACATGAAAAATATAAGCATAAGCATAGTTTCTCAATGGCCGAATACCTGGTTTCAGCATCAATCAACCTCCTACTCAAATAATAAATTACCCTTTCTTTCCCTTCAAATTCTTGAACCAAAGCTGAACCGATAACCGATCCATCGGTAGATAAATACAATCTGAAGGGCTTCCCTTGTTGAGGTGGAACTAGAACTGGAGGATTTACTAGATACTTCTTGATTTCATCCAGAGCCAACTGCTGTTCTTCTCCCCAAATAAACTCTTGATCGGCTTTCAATTTAAGAAGAGGACTGAAAGCACGAATCCTACCAGACAAATTCGATATAAATCTCCTGATAAAATTTACCTTGCCGATCAAGGATTGGAGCTCGGTTTTGTTAGTAGGGGCCACTATTTTATTGATTGCATCAATAGATCTTCGACTAATTTCAATACCCCTCTGATGTACCATGAAACCAAGAAACTGCCCTGCCGATACACTAAATGCACATTTGTTGGGATTCATCTTCAATCCATGCTTCCTTGTGCACTCTAACACTTTTTGTAAATCGGCAAGATGCTTTGAGAAATCTCCAGACTTAACCACCACATCATCAATATAAATCTCCACGAGCTTGCCGATGAACTCATGAAATATAAAATTCATAGCCCTTTGATAAGTAGCACCAGCATTTTTTTAACCCAAAAGTCATGACTATCCATTCAAATAGCCCCACATGACCAGGACACCTGAATGCGGTTTTTGGAATATCCTCCTCCGCCATGAATATTTGATTGTAACCTGCATTACCATCCATGAAGCTGATGACCTGATGACCAGCCGCAGCATCAACCAGTAGATCGGCGACAGGCATTGGGTATCCATCCATCGGCGTAGCTTTGTTGAGATTCCTGAAATCAATGCACACCCGAAGCTTCCCATTCTTCTTGTAAACCGGAACAACATTGGAAATCCACTCGGCATACCGACACTGCCGAATAAACTTAGCTTCAATAAGTTTGGTGATTTCGGCCTTAATATCAGGTAGAATGTTAGGATTACATCGGCGGGCTGGTTGCTGATGTGGCCGAAACCCAGACTTGATGGGTAACCGATGTTCAACAATCGATCGGTCTAAGCCAGGCATCTCGGTATAATCCCAAGCAAAGCAATCTTTATATTCCTTCAACAAACTAGTCAGTTGTTGCTTACACTCAGGATCTAATTTAGCACTAATAAAAGTAGGCCTAGGCTTATCACCACTACCTATATCTACTTCTACCAAATCATCGGCCGATGTGAATCCCTGGCCTAATTTTCCGTCATCGGCGAATCTATCCATTAAAAACCGTCGTCAGAACCGACTACTTGGATCGGTGGAATCTCATAATCGGCAACTTTGAGAAAATCTTTCTCCCAAACTTCTCCTGAAATGCACCTGGTTCTTTCGTAAGTATCCGCTTCCGCCGATGCGATAACATAAGAAGAATCTCCTGGGACAATCTCAATCTTGTCGCCTACCCACTGAACCAGGCACTGATGCATTGTAGATGGGATACAACAATTGGCATGAATCCAATCTCTTCCCAATAATAAGTTGTAAGCACCTTTTCCGCTGATCACGAAAAAGGTTGTCGGCAAGGTTTTGCTGCCGATGGTCAACTCTACACATATCGCCCCCTTGACTGGAGACACGTTTCCTTCAAAGTCTTTGAGCATCATATCGGTCTTGGTCAAATCTTGATCCCCTTTCCCAAGCTTCCGATACACTGCATACGGCATAATATTAATGGCAGCTCCACCATCAACTAAGATCTTGGTCATTGGCTGCCCATCAACCCTTCCTTTGAGGAACAGAGCTTTAAGATGCTGCCTCTCGTCATCGGCAGGTTTCTCAAAGATAGCCGTCATCGGATCCAGAGCCAACTGAGCTATCTGATCAGAAAATTCCAACTCATCATCACCGACTAGTGCAAGAAACTCCATCGGCAACATGAAGACCATGTTGACGCCTGCCGATGGACCTTCCCTCTTAGTGTCTGACGGTTGCCGACTTCCAGAGTTCTCTCCCTTGTTCAGCTCTTCTTGCCTTTCACGTTGCAATCTCCTTTTCTGCGTCTTGGTTAATCCTCCAGGGCACCATGGAGGAAGCGGCCTTTGCCTTGCTGTCGGGCGTCGGTTCTCCCTTGACTCCATACGATGCGTGTTAGCATCCCTGCAAAATATGAATTCATCGGGAACCCGCGCATCAGCCATTCCCTCGAGCTCTTCTTGGTTCCTGGGAAAATACTGGACACGGTCACTAAGTCTGTCGTGCCCACTACATCTGCCCCCCAGCCGGTCATGAACTGACGTCCTTCCTCTGATTGGCCCATTAAATCGCCGTTCATGATAATGCCGGTCGGTCCTATCGTACCGATCATAACCGTTGCACTCAGGGCAGTCTCTGACAGTAGGAAGCTTGATATTTTCCTCCCAACAATGGATGAAGAATGGACAATTCCAATGATCCCTGTGCCGATTCCACTCCTGTCGGCGTCTTTCTTCTTCCCGTCGATAATCTTCCTGCTGGCGCCGATACCGATCTTCCCGTTGTTGCCATGTTTCTCGAGGCCTTCTATGAGTTATGACGATACCAGATCGAGGAAGCCTTCCTGAGCTAGTTCCTTCCGGGACCAAGCCCTTACTTCTCGCATCGGCAGTAGTAACTTGATGCTGAGGATCTACCGATGCACTCTTCTCAGCTGTCTCCGATGTTAAGACCTTAGTCTTCCCCTTAGCATCCAACATGTTTGTCGGGAAAGGATGTTGGTCTATCTTCATCGGCTTCTGGGCTTTGGAACTGTCAAACTTGATTCTCCCTGACTCTATAGCCGATTGCAGCTGCTGTCTGAATACTTTGCACTCGTTGGTGTCATGGGAAGTTGCATTATGCCACTTGCAATATCTCATCCTCTTCAACTCCTCTGCCGATGGGATCACATGGTTAGGTGACAGTTTGATCTGACCTTCCTGAAGTAGAAAGTCAAATATCTTATCAGCCTTACCGGTGTCAAAAGCAAACTTCTCTGGTTCCTTCTGCCCAAAAGGACAAGACATCGGCTTCTTGGTTTTTACCCACTCTGCCAAGCCGATTACTGGTTCTTCATCAGAATCTGAGCTTGTTGCTTCATCGACAAATGACACTTTCTTATTCCATGCTCTCTTAGGCTCAAAAGGCTTGATATCTTGATCAGAAATCCTCTGCACCAAATGACTTAAACTTTCGAGGCATACTTGTCCCTGATATGTGGCAACAAACCCTGGAAAGCCAAATCGGCTAGCTGCCGATCATCCAGAACCAAGCTATAGCATTTATTCTTGACCTCTCGTATCCTCTGCACAAAACTCTCAACCGACTCATCATTACGTTGCCTCAACTTGACCAAGTCGGTGATCTTCTTCTCATGAACCCCCGAAAAGAAGTATTTGTGGAATTGTTTCTCTAGATCGGCCCAAGTAATTACTGAGTTGGGAGGTAATGATATGAACCAAGTAAAGGCCGATCCAGACAATGATGATGAAAATAGACGAACCCTCAATTCATCCCTGTTGCCAGCCTCTCCACATTGAATGATGAACCTGTTGACATGCTCCATGGTTGACGTATCGTCCTGCCCGGAAAACTTTGTAAAATCCGGCACCTTGTACCGATGTGGAAGCGGGATCAAATCATACGCGGGAGGATACGGTGTCCGATAAGAGTAGGTGTTGACTTTGGGTTTTATCCCAAATTGTTCCCTCATTACTTCAGCAATCTTATCAGCCCAATATGCATCGGCATCTTGCCGATGAGGCGGCTGCGGATCTGGCACTTGGTGGCGAACCTCCACGTGTCTGTTCGGGACGTGATCTGCACGGAACATTGTATTGATCACCTGTCCTCCAATCTGCGGGCCTCCAAACTGCTGTCCACCGATTGGCTGCCCTCCGAGTTGCTGTCCAAAATTCATTGGCTGGTTGGGAATCCCCTGACCTTGGAACCCGGGATAGACCTGCCCTTGCTGGAACCCTGTAGTCTGGTAACTCTGCTGGGGCGATTGTGGAAAGGCTTGCTGTCCAAGCCATCCATTATTAGCGTTCATCGGCATAGGTGCTGCCGATGATTGGTAATTGGGTACCGTCGTTGAATTGACATACCCTGACTGGGCCATAGACCTCTGTTGCATCAGCATTGACTCTGCCAATGCGTTGGGCATCTGGAACATTGAATCTTGAGGATTTCCAGTGTGAGGCCTTGCAGTGGTAGTTGTGGTATACCGAGGACTCTGGTTCACCGGCGCATTGGGAGGTACCGATGTCATAGGAGTTTTGCCCCTCATGTCGGTTATTTGTGATGTTCCCGGTGTCAACTCTGGAGGCATACCGTAACCCCACTAGTTGGGAGGAAGAGTCAACCCTGACATTGCCGATGCCAACATATCTGTTGTCAGTTTATGCTGCCCAACTGAAATTTGTGGGTTGGTTGCCATCGGCATAGATAGTGCACCAGTAGTCCCTGATGTACTTGGAGGGACGGCAGATTGTGCACTTGCATTCGTCAAGGCAGCCGATGGAGCCGTGACCTCTGGTGCCGTTGGCTGATGATGGGAGAGGCCCACATAATCTGGTGGGATTTGTCCTTCCTTGAAAGTTCTTGCCACGGCATTGAAAACCGTATTAGACAGTACACCAGCTTGGTTAATCAACGCTCGATTGATGGCATTGTCAACCATATCTTGAAGCTTGCCAGGATTGGCGTCAAAGGTAACCTGCCGTGGTGCCGGCAGTGCATCTTTCTGGACCACTTTGCCGCTCCTGTTTATGCTGAAAGACCTCAGGCATTGCTGCTTGAACTCTTCCATGGCTTGGGCAATAGCTTGCTTCTACTCATCCTTGAGGTTGGCCTCCGTCACGGGGATGACGTTCTCTGGATCGAGGTCAGAGATCGACATGTTGATCTTGATCTTGAATCGGTCCCACCGAGCGTGCCAAAAGATGTGTTGATGCAAAACTGATCTGCAAACACAAAGGGCTAATACCCGATTCAAACGTTAAGGCGTGCCAGCCGATTTTGACCTCACTATCGGCAAAGGTGATAACTCGAATACTTTAGTCCTGACAACAGCGATGCGCCCGGATGTCACGGCTAAGAGGTACTCACGCGGAACTCTAGAACACGCCGAGCTTAAGTCGACGAATTCCTAAGAACTCGTAATAAAAGGAAAAAGTATGACGAAGTCGTCGAAAAGTAGATGCTGGAATATGAGTAAAAACGTGTGTTTGATTGATTGATAGATTCATTACAAGGCCCTAGGGTTCACATTTATACCCTGCTCAAAGAGCTACAATTAAACACGACTAGAATTCGAATTCCAAATTGTACAGAATCCGTATACAAAACAACTTAAATAAATAAGGAAGTAACAAAACTATCTTCCGTGACGAACTAAAATTCTTCCATAAACCGATCAGCAGTTTCCGGACTCTTCCTCCGCATCATCGGCAGACTCCTTACCATGGTCATCGGCAGACTTCTTACCATGGTCATCGGCAGACTCCCCCATTATAGCCATCGGCATAAACACATCACTGCCTGCGGACCTAATCACATTCCACCCCTCCTTCATCGGCAACCATCCTCATCGGCAACTCACCATGCAAACAGCATACTGCCACCTTATCCCGTCATCCTAGACACGTGCCCAAAAACGGTGTCAACATGATGAGCCTACAAAGACTCGACGTGCAGCTCATAACTATGTTTGCATTGTAGGTGTCACTCATACAATGCTTTCATGTGTTATTATTTGTGAGTTGCATTAAACTTTAATACTAACATACAAGTGCACGTTGCAGAATGCAATATGAATAGCAACAAATGCGGTACGGTCCGGATCCAAGTACTAATGCCAGTAAAAGGGTCACGTATATGAGCCCAATGAGGATATGTGAGGACGAGCACACTTTCAGGATCAGAAAAGATCACGACTCCTTAAAAGGTTTGGATCCAAAAGAGCGTGAGGACGAAATACAAAAAAGGTAAAAGAAACAAATAGCTCGTTACGGCCTCTACCTAGCCATGTCAATGCTAGAGTTTCAAGACAGGGAATTAATATTCGCACCATATAACTTTCGGTAAGTGTCAGTTTGCATGCATCGTATTAATAATTAAAATGCGCACTTTGATCACAAAGTTGATTCTCTCATGGACCACTGGATTTGCTTAATGATTAATCCCAGGCTTGGACGTGTGCATGTCCTAGACTCCGCAGACTACGAACCAACAGCTTATGCACCATTCATTACTCTCTTAGAACGGTAAGCCAAGTAAAATATGCATACAAAATTTTATAAGAGTTTGACAATAACTTGTAGAATGTTTTCGATATCATAGGGCCTATAGGTATTATAAGATTAAAGGGAGAAGGTGCGAGTCAGGAATATAGGGGCAACTTTTGAGATTCTTTTATAAGTGGCCGATACGTATAAAAGTTTACCAAGTTATTCTCGCTATATACATAGAATACGCATAGGACGATGTTGCAACTCACAAATATGCTCTTTTTCTTTATATAGTGTCACAAGCAACCACCCGGATCGATCCACTGTGGATTCTACATCTGTGAGTTCATGAGAGAGGGTGGAAGATATATCACTAACCCTTACAAGGTAATTAATGCTCTACGTAATTAAGGTTGTGTGATTAAGGTTGTTAATTATGTATTATGAACTTTAAATATATGATGTTTTTCTAACTTCCTATGCAACAAAAAGACTTTGAAAAGGCGAAGAGCATGAGTGAAGCCACTTTATACAACATAGTTGAGGACCTCTGCAAATTCATGTTGAGAAAAGTCATTCCCAGCGAAGGGAAATATCACGATCGGACCAGCGCCCTAGCAAAGCCTGAATACGGAGCGCTAAGGGAGATTAGTAGGCTAAAGCTAACTCGATCCAGTTATTAGAGGAGAGGTTTCAGAGGTGAAACCTATGATGCATGTAAACAGAAAAAACTTGATGTGTGATCATGTTTGTAATTAATGTAACCTTATGTATAAAGTAACAATATATATATATAAATGAATTGCATGTTGCAATGGTTGACATGATCTCTAGGCTTTAGTAGTTTCAATATTATGTGTATATATATGTATGTTGTATGTTGTTGACACCATTTTTGGGCACGTGTCCAGGATAGCAGGACAGGGTGGCAGTACGATGCGGGTTGCTAGTAAGGATGGTTGCCGATGAGGGAAAGGTTGAATGTGACTAAGTCCTCAGACAGTAATATGGTGCCGATGACCCAGTAAGAGGGTCTGCCGATGACTATGGCAAGGGGATTGCCGATGACGCGAAGGAGGAGTCCGGAAGCTGCCAGTTGTCATGTGGAGGAGTTTCGGTTTGTCACGAAGGATGGTTTTATTATTTCCTTATGTTATTCGTATCGTTTTGTATACGGGTTCCGTGTAATTTGGAATTCGAATTCTAATCGTGTCTGGTCGTAGCTCTTTGAGCAGGGTATAAATATAAGCCCTAAGACCTTGTAATCAGGACATCTATCAATCAATCAAACACACGTTTTTACTCATATTCTAGCATTTACTTTTCGACGACTTCGTCATACGTTTTCTTTTTGTTACGAGTTCTTAGGAATTCGTCGACTCAAGCTCGGCGTATCCTTAAGTTCCGCGTGAGTACCTCTTAGCCGTGACATCCGGGCGCATCGCTGTTGTCAGGACTAAAGTATTCGAGTTATCACCTTTGCCGATAGTAAGGTCAAATCGGCTGGCACGCCTTAACGTTTGAATCGGGTATTAGCCCTTTGTGTTTGCAGATCAGTTTTGCATCAACACATCTTTTGGCACGCCCAGTGGGACCGATTCAAGATCAAGATCAGCATGTCGATCTCTGACCTCGATCAAGACAATGTCATCCCCGTGACGGAAGCCAACCTCAAGGATGAGCAGAAGCAAGCTATTGCCCAAGCTATGGAAGAATTCAAGCAGCAATGCCTGAAGTCTTTCAGCATAAACAGGAGCGGCGAAGTGGTCCAGAAAGATGCACTGCCGGCACCACGGCAGGTCACTTTTGACGCCAATCCTGGCAAGCTTCAAGACATGGTTGACAGTGCCATCAATCGAGCGCTGATCAACCAAGCTGGTGGACTGTCTAACACGGTGTTCAACGCCGTGGCAAGAACTTTCAAGGAAGGACAAATCCCGCCGGATTATGTGGGCCCTTCCCATCATCAACCCACGGCACCAGAGGTCACGGCTCCATCGGCTGCCTTGACGAGTGCAAGTGCACAGTCTGCCGTCCCTCCAAGTACATTGGGGACTACCGGTGCACTATCTATGCCGATGGCAAACAACCCCCAAATTTTAGTTGGGCAGCATAAACTGACGACAGATATGTTGGCATCGGCAATGTCAGGGTTAAATCTTCCCCCCAACTGGTGGGGTTATGGTATGCCTCCAGAGTTGACGCCGGGAACATCACAGACAACTGACATGAGGGGCAAAACTCCTATGACGTCGGTACCTTCCAATGTGCCGGTGAACCAGAGTCCTCGGTATACCACAACTTCTACTGCAAGGCCTCACACTGGAAATCTTCAAGATTCAATGTTCCAGATGCCCAACGCATCGGCAGAGTCAATGCTGATGCAACAGAGGCCTATGGCCCAGTCGGGGTATGTCAATTCAACGACGATACCCAATTACCAATCATCGGCAGCACCTATGCCGATGAACGTTAATAATGGATGGCTTGGACAGCAAGCCTTTCCACAGTCGCCCCAGCAGGGTTATCAGACTACGGGGTTCCAGCAAGCGCAGGTTTATCCCGGGTTCCAAGGTCAGGGAATGTCCAACCAGCCAATAAATTTTGGACAGCAACTCGGAGGACAGCCAGTCGGTGGACAGCAGTTTGGTAGTCCGCAGATTGGAGGACAGGTGACCAATACGATGTTCCATACAGGTCAGGTCCCAAATAGACACGTGGAGGTTCGCCACCAAGTGCCGGATCCGCAGCTGCCTCATCGGCAAGATGCCGATGCTTATTGGGCCGATAAGATTGCTGAAGTGATGAAGGAACAATTTGGGATAAAACCCAAAGTCAACACTTATTCTTACCGGACACCGTATCCTCCAGCGTATGATTTGATCCCGCTTCCACATCGGTACAAGGTACCAGATTTTACAAAGTTTTCCGGACAGGACGACACGTCAACCATGGAGCATGTCAACAGGTTCATTATTCAATGTGGAGAAGCTGGTAACAGGGACGAATTAAGGGTTCGTCTATTTTCATCATCATTGTCTGGATCGGCCTTTACTTGGTTCATATCATTGCCTCCCAATTCAGTAATTACTTGGGCCGATCTAGAGAAGCAATTCCACAGATACTTCTTCTCGGGGGTTCATGAGAAGAAGATCACCGACTTGGTCAAGTTGAGGCAACGTAATGATGAGTCGGTTGAGGGATTTGTGCAGAGGATACGAGAGGTCAAAAATAAATGCTATAGCCTGGTTCTGGATGATCGGCAGCTAGCCGATTTGGCTTTCCAGGGTTTGTTGCCACACATCAGGGATAAGTATGCCTCTCAGGAGTTTGAAAGTTTAAGTCACTTGGTGCAGAGGATATCCGATCAAGACATCAAGCCTTTCGAGCCTAAGAGGGCATGGAATAAGAAAGTGTCATTTGTTGACGAAGCAACAAGCTCAGATTCCGACGAGGAACCAGTAATCGGTTTGGCAGAGTGGGTAAAAAACAAGAAGCCGATGTCTTGTCCTTTTGGGCAGAAAGAACCAGAGAAGTTTGCCTTTGACACCGCCAAAGCCGATAGGATATTTGACTTTCTACTTCAGGAAGGTCAAATCAAACTGTCACCTAACCATGTGATCCCGTCGGCAGAAGAGTTGAAGAGGATGAGATATTGCAAGTGGCATAATGCAACGTCACATGACACCAACGAGTGCAAAGTATTCAGACAACAGCTGCAATCGGCTATAGAGTCAGGGAGAATCAAGTTTGACAGTTCTAAAGCCCAGAAGCCGATGAAGATAGATCAGCATCCTTTCCCGACAAACATGTTGGACGCTAAGGGGAAGGCTAAGGTCTTAACGTCGGAGACAGCTGAGAAGAGTGCATCGGTAGATCCTCAGCATCAAGTTACTACCGCCGATGCAAGAAGTAAGGGCTTGGTCCAGGAAGGGGCTAGCTCAGGAAGACTTCCTCGGTCTGGTATTGTCATAACTCATAGAAGGCCTCGAGAGAGATGGCAACAACGGGAAGATCGATATCGGCGCCAGCAGGAAGATTATCAACGGGAAGAAGAGAGACGCCGACAGGAGTGGAATCGGCACAGGGATCATTGGAATTGCCCATTCTTCATCCATTGTTGGGAGGAAAATATCAAGCTTCCTACTGTCAGAGACTGCCCTGAATGCAACGGTTATGATCGGTACGACAGGAACGATCGGCGTTATCATGATGATGAACGACGATTTAATGGGCCGATCAGAGGAAGGGCGGCAGTTCATGATTGGCTGGGGGGCAGGCTTAGCGTTCACGATCGGCTCGGTGACCGTGTCCAGTATTTTCCCAGGAACCAAGAGGAGCTTGAAAGAATGGCTGATGCGCGGGTTCCCGATGAATTCATATTTTGCAGAGATACTAACACGCATCGCATGGAGTCAAGAGAGAACCAACGCCCGACGGCAAGACAAAGGCCACTTCCTCCATGGTGCCCTCAAGGATTAACCAAGACACAGAAAAGGAGATTGCAACGGGAAAGGCAGGAAGAGCTAAGTAAAGGAGAGAACTCTGGGAGTCGGCAGCCGTCAGACGCTAAGAAAGAAGGTCCATCGGCAGGCGTCAACATGGTATTCATGTTGCCGATGGAGTTTCTTGCACCCGCCAGTGACGATGAGTTGGGATTTTCTGATCAGATAGCTCAGTTGGCTCTGGATCCAATGACGGCTATCTTTGAGAAACCTGCCGATAACGAGAGGCAGCATCTTAAAGCGTTGTTCCTCAAAGGAAGGGTTGATGGGCAGCCAATGACTAAGATCCTAGTTGATGGTGGGGCTGCTATTAATATTATGCCATATGCAGTATATCGGAAGCTTGGGAAAGGGGATCAAGATTTGACCAAGACCGATATGATGCTCAAAGACTTCGAGGGAAACGTGTCTCCGGTCAAGGGGGCGATATGTGCGGAGTTGACCATCGGCAGCAAAACCTTGCCGACAACCTTTTTCGTGATCAGCGGAAAAGGTGCCTACAATTTATTATTGGGGAGAGATTGGATTCATGCCAATTGTTGTGTCCCATCTACAATGCATCAGTGCTTGGTTCAGTGGGTAGGTGACAAGATTGAGATCGTCCCAGGGGATTCTTCTTATGTTATCGCATCGGCAGAAGCGGATACTTATGAAAAGACTAGGTGCATTTCAGGAGAAGTTTGGGAGAAAGATTTTCTCAAAGTTGCCGATTATGAGATTCCACCGATCCAAGCAATCGGTTCTGACGATGGTTTTTAATGGATAGATTCGCCGATGATGGAAAATTAGGCCAGGGATTCACATCGGCCGATGAGTTGGTAGAAGTAGATATAGGTAGTGGTGATAGGCCTAGGCCTACTTTTATTAGCGCTAAACTAGATCCTGAGTGTAAACGGCAATTAACTAGTTTGTTAAAGGAATATAAAGATTGCTTCGCTTGGGATTATACAGAGATGCCTGGTTTAGACCGATCAATTGTTGAACATCGGTTACCCATTAAGTCTGGATTTCGGCCACATCAGCAACCAGCCCGTCGATGTAATCCTAACATTCTACCTGATATTAAGGCCGAAATCACTAAACTTATTGAAGCTAAGTTTATTCGGCAGTGTCGGTATGCCGAATGGATCTCCAATGTTGTTCCGGTTTACAAAAAGAACGGGAAGCTTCGAGTGTGCATTGATTTTAGAAATCTCAAAAAAGCTACGCCGATGGATGGATACCCAATGCCTGTTGCCGATCTACTGGTTGATGCTGCGGCTGGCCATCGGGTCATCAGTTTCATGGATGGTAATGCGGGTTACAATCAAATATTCATGGCAGAGGAGGATATTCCAAAAACCGCATTCAGGTGTCCTGGTCATGTTGGATTGTTTGAATGGATAGTCATGACTTTTGGGTTAAAGAATGCTGGTGCTACTTATCAAAGGGCTATGAATTTCATATTTCATGAGTTCATCGGCAAAATAGTAGAAATTTATATTGATGATGTGGTGGTTAAGTCTGGAGATTTCTCAAAGCATCTTGCCGATTTACGAAAAGTGTTGGAGTGCACCAGGAAGCATGGATTGAAGATGAATCCCAACAAGTGTGCATTTGGCGTATCGGCAGGGCAGTTTCTTGGTTTTATGGTACATCAGAGGGGTATTGAGATTAGTCGAAGATCTATTGATGCCATCAATAAAATAGTGGCCCCTACCAATAAAACCGAGCTCCAATCCTTGATCGGCAAGGTGAATTTTATCAGAAGATTTATATCGAATTTATCTGGGAGAATTCGTGCTTTCAGTCCTCTTCTTAAATTGAAAGCCGATCAGGAGTTTGTTTGGGGAAAAGAACAGCAGTTGGCTCTAGATGAAATCAAAAGGTATCTAGTAAACCCTCCAGTTTTAGGTCCACCTCAACAAGGGAAACCCTTCAAATTATATTTATCTACCGATGGATCGGTTATCGGCTCAGCTTTGGTTCAAGAATTTGAAGGGAAGGAGAGAGTAATTTATTATTTGAGCAGGAGGTTGATTGATGCTGAAACCAGGTATTCGGCCATAGAGAAGCTATGCTTGTGCTTATATTTCTCATGTATCAAGCTAAGACATTATCTGTTGTCGGCCGAATGTGCTGTTGTTTGCAAAGATGACGTGGTCCGATACATGCTATCTATGCCGATTATGAGTGGTAGGATCGGTAAGTGGATTTTGGCGCTGTCGGAGTTCGATTTTCGTTACGAATCGACTAAGGCGGTCAAAGGGCAGGTTATGGCCGATCTTGTGACTCAGCATTGCGGTCTAGTGGAGACCTTGGAAATTGCACCCTGGACGCTCTTCTTTGATGGATCTACCTGTGACCGAGGAGCAGGAATCGGTATTGTATTAGTTTCTCCTAAAGGGAGGAAGTATGAGTTTTCCTTGCCGATTGTTGCTACATCAACAAATAATCAGGCTGAGTATCAAGCTCTGATCAAGGGATTGGAGTTGTTAAGAGAAATTCGTGCTGATGCTGTTGAAGTATTCGGAGATTCCATGTTGGTTATAAATCAATTGGTCGGAAGCTATGAATGCCGAAGTGAAGTTCTCATAACCTATTTCGAGAGAAGTATGCAACTGTTAAAAGAATTCAAGAACTTCCGATTGGAGCATGTTCCCCGATTGCATAATGAAGACGCTAATCGGTTGGCCCAGCATGCCTCGGGATATCAGCCAATGATTAATGCGACATCGGCAGTCAGTGCCGGTGATTGGAGGGAAGAAATTATTGATTATCTAAAAGATCCATCCAAAAAAGTTGAAAGACGGGTTCGATTTCAAGCAACCAAGTATGTGATCCTTGAAAATGAATTGTATTATCGGACTATCGATGGAATTCTTCTCCGATGCTTGGGTGATGATGAAGCCAGAAGTTTGATGGGAGAAATCCATGAAGGAGTGTGTGGAGCGCATCAGTCAGCTTTTAAGATGAAGTGGATGATTCGAAGGAATGGATATTTTTGGCCAACCATACTTGAAGATTGTTTTAAATATTTCAAGGGATGTCAAGGTTGTCAAAAGTTCGGTAATATCCAGAGAGCACCCGCATCGGCTATGAATCCTATAATAAAACCTTGGCCGTTCCGGGGATGGGCCATCGATCTGATCGGCCAGATTTATCCACCATCTAGCAAAGGGCATAAATTCATTCTAGTTGCCACTGACTATTTCACCGAGTGGGTCGAAGCTATTCCTTTGAAGAAAGTCACATCGGCCAATATGATTGATTTTGTGAAGGAGCATATTATTTACCGATTTGGGATTCCCCAAACGATTACTACCGATCAGGGCACCATGTTCACGTCGGGGGAGTTCGATGAATTCGCAATCGGTATGGGAATTAAAGTGTTGAATTCTTCTCCTTACTATGCTCAAGCCAATGGGCAGGCCGAAGCGTCTAACAAGGGAATTATCAAGCTTATTAAACGAAAGATTGAAGAAAATCCTAGGCGGTGGCATACATTGTTGAATGAAGCACTGTGGTCTTATCGGATGGCTTGTCATGGATCAACCAAGGTGTCGCCTTATCAATTGGTGTATGGACATGATGCAGTTTTGCCTTGGGAGATTAAGGCTGGATCTAGGCGATTATCTTTTCAAGATCAATTGGCTGCCGACGATTATGCCACTTTAATGACCGATGAGTTAGATGATTTAGCAGGGCATCGGTTAAAGGCTTTAATGAGTATAGAAGAAAATAAGAAGAGAGTTGCCAGATGGTATGATAAAAAGGTGAAAGCTAAGGAGTTTGCCGATGGGGATTTGGTATGGAAGTTGATTTTGCCGGTCGGGACTAAAAGTTCAAAGTTTGGGAAGTGGTCTCCTAATTGGGAAGGTCCTTATCGGATAAAACGCTCAGCTCCTGGTAATGCCTATATTCTAGAAACTCTCGAAGGAGTTGAATTTCCCAGAGCGTTAAATGGCAAATATTTGAAGAAGTACTACCCCAGCATATGGATCGATGCGTAAAAGGTTAAGTGCCGATAACACTCCTATCGGCTGAATTTAAATGTTCAAGGGCAGACTTAATGTTTCAAAAGATGCCGATAACAGTCTTATCGGCTAGACTAAAAGCTAAAAACGGAGAAACAAAGGTGTGTCGCCGATGAAAGCTTCAGATGTTCAGCAGCGCTTGGATTGCAGATATGGCGCGCAGCCGAATCTGGTTGGCTGTCTCTATCTCTTTGATATCGTCATCGGCAGAACCTTCAATTGGCTTCAGCTTCCTCTTCAGTTGCAGCGCTTTACGACCATGGACGTTTCGTTCCTGTTCAAGATGCTTGATGGTCTCCGGCAGTTGACTATCTTCTTGCTGGGCTTGGGACAGGGCGTCTTCTACTTGCTTGAGTTCAGCCAGCAGAGCTTCTCTTTTTGCCGATAGATCAGACATTTTCTGCTTCAGTGCATCACCTGAGGACTTTAAGATGCCGATGTTCTTATGTTTCTCATCGGCTAAGAGTTTTTCTTTCATCATCTCCTCAGAGAGCTGGATTTGAGCAGCTCTGTCGGCAAGGCGTCGAGTAGCTCTCTGGTACTGTAGCTGGCGGCTTTCTAGATGTGCAGCGTGGAAGAGTGCTTCTTCGGCATCGGCAGGAATTTGGCCTCTAAGAGTCTTGAACAGGGCCTTGGCTGGGTCAGAATCGTCGACCAGTTGAGTTGTGTCTTGATGAAGTATGGCCGATAGCTCCTCCAGCCTAGCTCTGGTTTCTGCCGATACAATTCCAACTGCCCGAGAGGAGCTTGCTTCCTCGCCTTCTTCTTCAAAGATATCAATAGCGAAGGAGAACAAGCTGTCGGGAGAATCTTGTTCCTGAAAATGAAAATGAAATAGGTCAATTTTATGGTCAAAACTTCGGCAGATGATACCGATGGAAAAGTGGATGACTTACTTGCTTCAAGGCGATTTCCTGCCGTTGACTCAGAGAGGCCGATGGAGCTGCAGGTTGATCGGCAAATGTTGCCGATAGAACGATATCGCCTGAAAGAGGACAGGAAGGATTATAAGAATAAATGAAAATAAGTTTATCGGTAGGAGTATTGTTGGGATATGTTACCCGGAAGAGGAACAACAGTTGTTTGAATTGAGGAAACCGCCGATGATATAACTGGACTTGCCGGGCCAGTTGTTTGTTCACCTACGTCAGCTGACGTACCTGCCGTTTGAGGTTCTTCTTGCTGAGGTTCTTCCATCTGTGGTGCTTCCTGTATTGATTGAGGAGATGGTGCTTGCTGTGCCTGGACTTCTGGAGGAGAAGGGGAAGATTCCACCGGGATTGGAGACACCGGAGGAGGAGGAGGAGTTGCCACTTTCTGACGCTTTGTTCCAGTTTTAGCACCTTGGACGCCTTTCCGCTTTGGCTGGCTAGACTGGGGGGATCGGCACCTTGGCGTTTGGCTTTTGCCGATGCACCAGTTTGCTGCAACAATGATAAAGAGTTTATGAGCACAGATAACCGATATAAAGATAGTCAGCATAAATAAAAAAAAGGGTTTTAACAGATTGCCTTGAAAGCTTGCGCCAGAGTGGAAGCAGTTACCGTTGGTGATGTCTGAGTTTTCCTGGTGGTAACTTTCTTGAGACGCGCACCCCGGTGCACGATGGAAGCCAGAGTGGGGGCATTGTGGCCGATTGAGGAGATCGGGCCTGATGGGAATAAGTCGATCGGCTTGCCACTCCTGCTAACCGATGGGGGGGTGTTGTCAATCTGCAAAAAGAATACAGGGGTAAGTTACCGATGAGAATAGTATTGGAAAATGAGACATCGGTTTAAAATACTTACAGTGTCGTCAGGGACTTCATATTCGGAGTCGATCATGCCGCGGTATGAGAGGGCCGATCTGCAGAATAGATTCTCCTTCCATTCTGCCCACCATAGCTTGTATGCTTGAGTGATAAAGGCAGCTGGAACCCATTCTGACAGATCTACATCTGTATCGGCATTTGGTGGTAGCTGGGCTACTCGAGTCCACTCGAGGAGGTTAGCGATGGGTTCTCTGGGCTTTATTACATCGGCATAAGGAAGTGCGATCGGCAATTGGCCGAAAGCTAGCTGGCGAGCTAATGCCGATGGATTATAAAATTCATAAGTTTGGGGAGAAGTTTTCGTGTTGCCGAAGAAGTTCACTAGTATGGCTCTGGGAGTTACGATTGCCATCATCACCTCATTGTCTCTATCAAGAGCTTCGTCGAACGGATTGAAGGTCAGAGGAAGCATGCTATCTGGGTCGTCATAAGCCAGCCATGGTCGTTCATCTCTGGCCAGACCCTCATACAGCGTTTCGAAGAATCGGCCGATCTGATCCGGAGTGTTCCCTGAACCGGGTAAAACTATAACAGCTTCGCCAAAGTTCAGGGGGGCACGTGTTGCCGATTCCTCTTCACCCAACACATGGTTCTCGGCTATATCTCTTGGGAAGTGCTGAGAGAACAAGTTGAGATCGAGGCGCTTGTGCAGGTGCAGATTGAGCCACATATTAATAAACCACCAAGGACCTCCCAAGTTGCCGATAGGTTGGCCGAGCAGGAGTTTCTGGACTATCTGATGAAGGAGGTGATAAACAGCGCCGAGCAAATAACGGCCGAGAGGAAATTGACCACCGCTAGCCAGTCTTTCTGCTGCCGATAGATAGACAGAAGTCGGTCCTGCCGATCGACCACAGAATACAAACTTGTCTAGCCACATGTTCAGGAAAGTGGTTTGTTCCTTTATGGTGACAGGCCCTCTCCCGCGGTACTTCTGGATGTACCCTGACCAGCCGCCGATAGCGCGAGTCTCCACTTTGGCACTGGGGGCGGTATCAAAAAAGTGGGTGCTATCGGCAGAAGATATGTCTAACCCAGTAAGCATGGCTACATCGGCAAGGGTAGGAGAAGCAGGGCCGTGGCCAAAAACAAAAGCGTTGAGAGTGTCTGACCAAAAGTAAGATGCGGCTATCAGCAATGACTCGTTCCTGTGCATATCGGCAATGGACAGCCTAATGCATTGAGCTAATTTCCTCTCACCCCATTGAACTTCATGAGAGTTGCTGACCCTCAAGAACCAGTCTTTCCACCCTACAGTAGGGCTAGGCCAAGAGCGAAAGGTGTCCTTCCATAGATCTAGAGCAAAGTTTTCAGCTCTAAAGGGAATCCTGTTGGTTTCTGCGTTGATAAGGTCGGTTGGATCTGGATCCCCTAGGGGGCCGAGGCATTGAAGATGTGGTTGATCGGTAGGAATGACAATTTTGTTGGATAATTCCTGGTGTTTTGGGGAATAAAGATACAAAGAAAAAGGAGAAGGAAATATTCGGTAAGGTAAATCGCAGATGAACAGGAATGCAGGAAAAAGGTACGGCAGATGAGATGGAAGTCTGACCTCAGGGACGACGAAGCCAACGGCCATCTTGTCGTGAAGGGGACGCTGGAAGACGCCGGAGTTGATGAAGAAGAATGCTTGTCGGAGATCTTGAGGATTGAGAATGGCGCCGCCGCTGGAAAAGTGAAGTTGGATGGCAGAATGATGTAATGGGGGAGGAGTACCCAAGAAGGAAGTATTTATAGGGCAAGATGGACAAGGGCAAATCTGACTTATTTCTTTGCCGCATCCGAGAAACCCGAGGGTACTCAAGTGGATATGGTAACTGTTCGCACGATAATCCAGGGATTGTGCAGGTGATTTGACAGGAAGCGGTCATTATCTAAAGATATTTTACTGTGCGCGATCTCCTGGTCGGTCCATCGGTGATATTCTATATCGGTCGTCCTGCCGATGGGCGGATAGAGGGGAAGTAACCGTTTTTGCGAATATCCTGGGCAGAGCATCGGCAGATCTTCGTAACGGTATTGTTGCCGATGTACGACTAAGAGAGATGCCCGTTTGGGAAGTTGTGGATTTCGAGGGATCTGCGGAGGATTAGGATCAGAGTTGCCCAGATTGAGGTTGTCGGTTACCAGATTAGGAGCATTAATTGCGGAGAAGACATCATTACTGCAGAGAATTTCGGAGCATTAATAGTTTTATACTCCGAAACTGGGGGGCATGTGTTGACACCATTTTTGGGCACGTGTCCAGGATAGCAGGACAGGGTGGCAGTACGATGCGGGTTGCTAGTAAGGATGGTTGCCGATGAGGGAAAGGTTGAATGTGACTAAGTCCTCAGACAGTAATATGGTGCCGATGACCCAGTAAGAGGGTCTGCCGATGACTATGGCAAGGGGATTGCCGATGACGCGAAGGAGGAGTCCGGAAGCTGCCAGTTGTCATGTGGAGGAGTTTCGGTTTGTCACGAAGGATGGTTTTATTATTTCCTTATGTTATTCGTATCGTTTTGTATACGGGTTCCGTGTAATTTGGAATTCGAATTCTAATCGTGTCTGGTCGTAGCTCTTTGAGCAGGGTATAAATATAAGCCCTAAGACCTTGTAATCAGGACATCTATCAATCAATCAAACACACGTTTTTACTCATATTCTAGCATTTACTTTTCGACGACTTCGTCATACGTTTTCTTTTTGTTACGAGTTCTTAGGAATTCGTCGACTCAAGCTCGGCGTATCCTTAAGTTCCGCGTGAGTACCTCTTAGCCGTGACATCCGGGCGCATCGCTGTTGTCAGGACTAAAGTATTCGAGTTATCACCTTTGCCGATAGTAAGGTCAAATCGGCTGGCACGCCTTAACGTTTGAATCGGGTATTAGCCCTTTGTGTTTGCAGATCAGTTTTGCATCAACATATGTATATATAAAAATATAAAATGAAAAATAGGGTCTGGTGGGAAAATTTGGAAATTGCTGTGAGATTTAAAAATTTTAACACAGGCGGTTATGTAATGAGAACCGCTTGTAATTATCTACAGGCGGATGGTATAACTGAACCGCCTGTAGAAAATACATTTCTACAGGCGGGTGGCATAATTGAACTGCCTATAGAAATGGATTTCTACAGGCGGTTCTAGGTTACCCGCCTCTGAAAATTCTTGATTTCTACAAGCACCCAGCGCAGGCGGTTCTCCAATCCGCCTATGAAAAGGGGTTGGAAACCGCCTGGTTCTGTGTACCAGTGAAAACGAAACTACGAGAAAACTAAAAGCCATCTACGTTCTCTCTAACCACCAACTCGACTAACAGAAGTTAAACCAGCCAACAGCGACATTACAGCTCAACTACCCAAAAGAAGTTTAACAACCGAAAGCGACACGAACAACTTTCTTAATTAATGAGCACTTGCTGAGATCAGATTTATCATCTCATCCGCCGTGGGCCTCAGCTTCGCTTTGAGCAATCGAGCTTCGCGGCAAAGCTGCGGTAGTTGGGTGCACGTTTGGTAGTCAAGTATTTGGGGTGATTTTCTGACAACACAATTACTGCCGGCAAGAAAATTTCAAATTTGTCCCTTAGTTTGTTTTTTTGTTCTTCAAACTTGCGATCGAGCTTGCTGTACCACACACATATCCACCAAGGAGCGTCAGGTAGTCCCGACGTGAATCAAATAACGGGCCAATGGCGTCCACAAATCTGGTTTATCGGATGTACTAGCTCATATCCATACCCGTTAACGAGGCTTGCATGTATCTCGAGCCAGAGGACCACGGTTCTTCCGTATGTCTCCATGCTGCCGAGCAGCTCCGTACAAGATCCGCCCCTGAATTGAGGATGCGGCGGCCACTGGAGTCCAAGTTTGTCTCCTGCCGATTCGGCCAACTCCACGCCGGAGTCCAAGCTCCGCCCCGACGAGCACGAAGCGGTCGCTAGAGCCAAGCTCCTCCCCTGCCGAGCAGATCCCCACTGTGGTGCGACCTCGCGCCATTGCTCAAGATCCACCAATGTCATCGGCGCCGACCTGTCAGCAGCCACCAGAGTGTGGCCTGTCAGCGGCTGCCTCAGGTAATCACGAAGTTCGGCATGCAACTAACAGATCCCATCTAGTTACTAATGAACTATTTGAATAATATCTTTTTTATTTTTATGATTATATATGGTATGCTTGTTTATTGGTAGTACGGATATGAATGTATACTGCTTTTGAAAGTACGAGTGAATACTTTTTTAAAAATAAATCAGTATACTTGCATAGGTACTGCTTTTGAGAGTATGAGTAGATACCTTTTTTAAAAAAATATGAGTATATCAGCATACTTGTGCTATAAGGGAAATATACTAGTATGTGTTTATACTTTTTGACAAATGAGTATGTGTATATACCTTAGTATAGACACATACTCTCTTTTAAAAATAGGTATATGCTCATACTCTACACTACTACAGAATGAGGCATTGGTTGATGCCTAAAATGGCCAAAAACCTCGGCCATTTTGCGGCCCGGGGTTAAAGACCCCTTTAACACCGGTTCGTAACACGAACCGGTGCTAAAGGGTCCTGCCCAACGGCTACTGACAGGTGCTGTCGGGGCAGAGACCCTTTAGCACCGGTTCGTATTACAAACCGGTGCTAAAGGGGTCCCTTTAGCACCGGCCAGAGCCCCGGGCCGAGGCAAACCCTTTAGCACCGGTTTGTGTTACAAACCGGTGCTAAAAGGTAACCCTTTAGCACCGGTTGTTGCTCTGAACCGGTGCTAAAGGTCCGGTTTATAGGCCGGCTCCCTCCTCCCCTCTGCCCATTTGAAACCGAGAGCACCATTGTTGTTCTTGGAGCTTCTTCTTGCTTGTTCTTCATTTGTTCTTCATCTCCAACGCCCATCGTTGATCTTCTTCGACTCCGTCATCGTCTCTTCGCGCTTAGAGGTGACTAACTTCAGCCTTTCTTATCTTTTTCATGTTGTTTTTGGCTTGTGATGTTCCCATCATTTTTTAGCTCAAATCCACTTTGTTATTTTGAATCATTCACATGAATTATTATCCATATATATATATCATATTTCATGGTTGACCTAGTTTTAATATATTTTGCAAGAATGAATTATAGTATATTTTTATGATCATAGAAAGTAGGATAGTTCAAATTAATTGGTTTGTTAATATCACTTGATTTATTTTTATTACTACATATAATGTCCATTGTATCATACATGTTTACTAGTAAATGTGGAATTTATAATTGTTTTAAAATTGAGTATGGATAGTAGATGGCAACCGTGACCGGGTCTTCCGTCTCTCAACGGGTTCAAAAGCGATACCGTCCGGAACTCCCTCTCATTACTTGTGGCAAGTGTGGGCAGAAGATTTTGATGGAGTACAAAGTGTCGAAAGAGGGAGTAAACAAGGGTCGTATATTCTACAAGTGTCCAGATCGTAATGTGAGTTATTTCCAGACATTTGCTTATATATGTGCATATTTTTTTAAATGATATTAATTAAACTTTTGATTCTCTCTTTTAATTTCAGTGGGACGGTACCGGCGGATGTACAGGTTGGTACTGGGAGGAAGAATACATTGAACACATTAAGAAATCTTTTGCACAGGTGGTTGAGGCTGAAGGTGGTGAGGCAGTGAGCCGACGAAAGAAGTTCAATGAAGTTGATCAAGCGAATGATCTATCTATTATAGTTGGGATCGGACGCGAACTAATTATGTTGCTTAAGTGCATTTTAGTTTTATTTTTTTTAATGCTAGTTGCGATTGTATTTGTTGTAGCCAAGCTTTTCTAAATTAATCAACTATGTATCTTAGACATGTTGTGCAATAAGATGAGAAACTATATGTGTGCATGGTTTTCATAATATATATGTTATCTTTAATGCAGATGGTAACACGTAATTGGATGTATAATGCCGATCGGCGCTCCGAAGAGTTCATTAATGGCGTGCACTATTTCTTAAGTGTGGCCGAGTCAAATAAGAGGGACGGTTTCATGTGCTGTCCATGTGCCGTGTGCAAGAATTTGACGGAATATTCTAACTCAAGAACTCTTCATTCACACTTATTAAAGTCTGGTTTCGTACCAAACTATATTTGTTGGACCAAACATGGAGAAAGCGGGATTATAATGGATGAAGGTGAAGAAGAAGAAGAATTGGACCATGCCAATATTATTGCTCAGTACGGTGGCTTCAATGATGTTGCAATGGGGGGAGATAATGAAGAAGAGGTGGCGGCAGAAGATGATCGGGGCGATGATGCTTTTGGTGATGCCATCCGTGATGCACAAAGAGAATGTGAAAGTGATAAAGAGAAAGCCAAGTTCGAGCGCATGCTAGAGGACCACAGGAAATCGCTATATCCCACCGCTGAAGAGGGGCAAAAAAAGCTGGGTACCACACTAGAATTGCTGCAATGGAAGGCAAAGAATGGTACATCTGACAAGGCATTTGGGCAGTTATTGAAGATCATAAAAAAGATGCTTCCGAAAGGCAACGAATTGCCCACCACTACGTATGAAGCAAAACAGGTTGTCTGCCCTTTGGGATTAGAAATCCAGAAGATACACGCATGTCCTAATGACTGCATCCTCTACCGTGGGGAGGAATACGAGAATTTGGATGCATGTCCAGTATGTAAGGCATCACGGTATAAGATTAGACGAGATGATCCTGGCGATGTTGAGGGTGAAGAACGTCATAGGAAGAAAATTCCAGCCAAGGTTATGTGGTATGCTCCTATAATACCACGATTAAAACGTCTGTTCAGAAATAAGGACAATGCAAAGTTGTTGCGGTGGCATAAAGAAGACCGTAAGATAGACAATATGCTGAGACACCCTGCCGATGGATCCCAGTGGAGAGCGATAGACAGAGAATTCTCAGATTTTGCAAATGATGCTAGAAACTTGCGGTTCGCCTTAAGTACAGATGGTATGAATCCTTTCGGTGAGCAGAGCAGTAGTCACAGCACTTGGCCAGTTACTCTATGTATCTACAACCTTCCTCCATGGCTATGCATGGTATCAGAATGTCCAGATCC